>NC_044032.1:223562183-223854683 GCF_901765095.1 Microcaecilia unicolor | reverse complement strand
TTGCTCTCAGCTGCCCTGCTGAGATATGATGCACTGCATGCTAAGTTACTGTTCAATGCATAGAGCAAAAAGCTTTTATAACACAGAGTACACAGCCGATATAGGGCCCCTTTTACTAAGCCACGTAGGCCCCTACGCACTCCGAACGCGCACCAAATTGGAGTTACCGCCCAGTTACTGCATGGACCTTGCAGTAATTTCAATTTTGCCGTGCATCCGCTACGTGCATCTGAAAAATATTTTTTTATTTTCTGGCGTGCATAACGGACACGCGCCAAGTGGCACTTGATGTGTGTAGGTCATTACTGCCCAAATTCTTTACCACTAGGTCTATGGCTGGTGGTAAGGTCTCAGACCCAAAATGGACATGCAGCAATTTTGATTTTGCCACAAGTCCATTTCTGCAAAAAAAAAGAGGCCTTTTTCACAGGCGCGCTAAAAAATGGATAGGCACATGCTCAAAACCCATGCCTACACTACGGCAAGCCATTTTTCAGTGTGCCTTTGTAAAAGGACCCCATAGTATATAACCCAAGGCCTTCTCTATCTATCCTGCAGCTGCTTAAGCCCTAGTAGAGACAAGCCCCTTACATCTTCAGGCTTCTGGCGTTTTCTTCTTGGGCTGGGACCTCAAACACTTAGAATCAGGGTTCTTGGACTTGTGCTTGCTAAAGTGTGGATGGCTGGTGTCAACAGAGACATTGGCTCACTAAGTTCTCTACCACCCCCTCCCTCCCACCTCAGAATTCACTAAAGAACAAACAGGGTTCAACAACAACCATCTTTACTAGCATATGCATAGTTGTTAACTGAAGTGTACAGTAGAAGGTAGCATATAATGGTATTTATAAGAAAATAAACTATCACGTTAAACAATAAGCAAACATTAACATAAAGCATTAACCACAGTTTCAAATACAAGAAAACCATGGCCTTGTAGGTCTAGCATAGGACTGCAGTACAATCCAAGCAAAATTATCTAAACAACAAAAGAAACACTAGAAAAAAAAAGACTAAACTGATCAAATACAGAAAAAAAATTCTCTTTGGGCTGTACACAAAGTCCAGATAGTGGCTACAGCAAGATTGTGGGAATTTTAGTTCTCTTAGGGTTCCTTTTACAAAGCTGCACTGAAAAGTGGCATGCGGTAATGTAGGCGCAGATTTTGGGCGCGCACAGAATCATTTTTCAGCGCGCCTGTAAAAAAGGCCTCTTTTTTTCCGAAAATGGACGTGCGGCAAAATCAAAATTGCCGCGCATCCATTTTGCGTCTCTGACCTTACCGCCTGCTATAGACCTAGGGGTAAAGAATTTGGGCGGTAAGGACCTACGCGCATCAGATGCCACTTGGCGCACATCCAAAAATAAAAATTATTTTTCAGACGTGCGTAGCGGACACGCACCAAAAATGAAATTACCGCAAGAGCCACGCGGTAGTCAGGTGGTAAGTCCATTTTGGCACGCATTGGGTCACACGTAGGCGCCTACGTGGCTTAGTAAAAGGGGCCCTTGGTAAAGAAAAACAGGTCCCAGACAGGAGGAACCAGAATGAATGAAAAACAGATGATGAACTGAAAGTCTATAGACAGAGTGCAGGCAGTATTAGGACAGTGTTCAAATGAATTAGAACATAAGAATAGCCATATTGGGTCAGACCAATAGTCCATCCAGCCCAGTATCCTGCCTCAAAAAGTGACCAATCCAGGTCACAAGTGCCTGGCAGAAACACAATTTGCTCAGGTAATTTAATAATTAGCAGGGTAAATTCTCTGGGCTGAAAACTTCCTTTAGTATATGTACAGGTACATTTGTATCAGTGAAAACCATTCCATTTTCAAAAGGCAGCTTTATTTATTTGAGTTTGTCCCCACCAGAGACACAGACACGCATACAGGTGCATACACTCTAGTTCACTTTTCTAGTGTTGTCTGGCTGCTCATTCAGGAAATACCCCCCCCCCCCCATATGAGTCATTTCTGTGGGTGCTGTGGGCTTGGGCACCTCCAATATTGAGCAAAGGCCTTCACTTTGTCCAAGTAGGGGTAATATGTGATGGGTTCAGTACCCCTAATCATTGTCAAAAGTTGACTCCTATGCCACCCCTACCAAGTCTGCCTATCATAAGTACATAAGCATTGCCATACCAGGACAGACTGAAGGTCCATCAAGACCAGTATCCTATTTCCAACAGTGGCCAATCCAGGTCACAAGTACCTGGCAAGATCCCAGAACAGCAAAGCAGATTTTATGCTGCTTATCCTAAAATATGCAATGGATTTTCCCAAGTCTGTCTTAATGATGGCTTATGGACATTTCTTTTAGGAAGCTATCCAAACCTTATTAAACCCTGCTAAGCTAACTGCTTTTACCACATTCTCTGGCAACAAATTCCAGAGTTTAATTGCTCTCTGAGTGAAGAAATATTTTCTCCAATTAATTTTAAATTTACTACTTTGTAGCTCTTTGTATGCCCCCTAGTATTAGTATTTTTTTAAACACTAAATAAGTGATTCATATCTACCTGTTCCACTCCACTCAGTACTTTATAAACCTCTATCATATCTCCCGTCAGCCGTCTCTTCTCCAAGCTGAAGAGCCCTAGCCACTTTAGCCTTTCCTCCTAGGGAAGTCATCCCATCTCCTTTATCATTTTCGTTGCCCTTCTCTGTACCTTTTCTAATTCCACTATATCTTTTTTTAGATGCGGTGAACAGAACTGCACACAGTATTCGAGGTCCAGTCATACTATGAAGCAATACAAAGGCATTATAACATTCTCAGTTTTGTTTTCTATTCCTTTCCTAATAAATCCTAACATTCTATTTGCTTTCTTAGCCATCACTGTACATTGAGGAGAGGGTTTCAACGTATCATCAATGATGACACCTAGATCCTTTTCCTGGGTGGTGACTCCTAATGTGGAACCTTGCATTACATAACTATGGTTTGGGTTATTCTTGCCCACATGCATCACTTTGCACTTCCTCACATTAAACGTCATCCGCCATTTGGATGCCCAGTCTCATAAGGTCCTCTTGCAATTTTTCACAATCCTCTTGCAATTTAACAACTTTGAATAACTTGGTGTCATCAGCAAATTTAATTACCAGTTATAAATATGTTAAAAAGCAGCAGTGTCAGCACAGACTGCTGGGGAACCCCACTATCTATCCTTCTCCATTGAGAATACTGACAATTTAACCCTACTCTCTGTTTTCTATCTTTTAGCCAGTTTTTAATCCACAATAGGACATTACCTCCTATCCCATGATACTCTAATTTCCTGAGGAGTCTTTCATGAGGTACTTTGTCAAATGTGTTTTGAAAATCCAGGTACACAATATCGACCAGCTCACCTTTATCCATATGCTTATTCACCTCTTCAAATAAATGTAGTAGATTAGTGAGGCAAGATTTCCCTTCACGAAATCCACGTTGGCTTTCCAGCTTATTTTCGAAGGAGATTGACGGCCATCTTCCGACACAAATCGGGAGATGGCCGGCGATCTCCTAAAGCCGGCCAAATCGGTATAATCGAAAGCCAATTTTGGCCGGCGCCAACTGCTTTCCGTCATGGAGCGGCCAAGCTTCAAGGGGGCGTGTCGGTAGGGTAGCGAAGGTGGGACGGGGGCGTGCTTTGAGATTGCCGGCTTCGCCCGATAATGGAAAAAAGAAAGCCGGCCTTGACGAGCATTTTGCCGGCTTCACTTGGTCCCTTTTTTTTCACGACCAAGCTTCAAAAAGGTGCTCCAACTGACCAAATGACCACTGGAGGGAATCGGGGATGACCTCCCCTTACTCCCCCAGTGGTCACCAACTCCCTCCCACCCAAAAAAGTTGTTTGTTTTTTTGCCAGCCTTTATGCCAGCCTCAAATGTCATACCCAGCTCCCTGACAGCAGTATGCAGGTCCCTGGAGCAGTATTTAGTGGGTGCAGTGCACTTCAGGCAGGTGGACCAAGGCCCATCCCGCCCCCCTACCTGTTACACTTGTGGTGGTAAATGTTAATCCCTCCAAAACCCCCCAAAACCCACTGTACCCACATGTAGGTGCCCCCTTCACCCATAAGGTCTATGGTAATGGTGTACAATTGTGGGGAGTGGATTTTGGGGGGGATTTGGGGGGCTCAGCACCCAAGGTAAGGGAGGTATGCACCTGGGAGCAATTTGTGAAGTCCACTGCAGTTCCCCCTAGGGTGCCTGGTTGGTGTCCTGGCATGTGAGGGGGACCAGTGCACTACAAATGCTGGCCCCTCCCATGACCAAATGCCTTGGATTTGGCCGGGTTTGAGATCGCCGGCCTCAGTTTCCATTATCGGCGAAAACCGATGCCAGCCATCTCAAACCCAGCCATCTCTGACATTTGGCCGGCCCCAACCATATTATCAAAACAAAAGACGGCTGGCCATCTTTTTTGATAATAAGGTTCGGGACTGCTCTTTGTGGCGCCAGCCAAATAGATGGCCGGCCATCTATTTGGCCGGCACCGTTCGATTATGCCCCTCTTTGCCTCATTCATCCATGCTTACGTACAGTATATGCTCTGTAATTTTGTTCTTTATAATAGTCTCTACCATTTTGCCCGACACTGACGTCAGGCTCACTGGTCTATAATTTCCCAGATCACCTCTGGAACCCTTTTAAAAAATTGTTGTTACATTGACCACCCTCCAAACTTCCGGTACCATACGACTTTAAAGCTACATTACATATTACTAACAATAGTTCTGCAAGTTCATTTACAATTATATCAGTACTCTGGGATATATAACAGCCGGTCCAGGTGATTTGCTACTCTTCATTTTGTCCAATTGCTCTATTACATCTTCCATGTTTACAGAGATTTATTTCAGTTTCTCTGAATCATCAACATTGACTACCATTTCCAGCACTGGTATCTCTCCCATGTTTTCCTCATTGAAGCCAGAAGCAAAGAACTAATTTAATCTCTCCTCTATGGCCTTGTCTTCCCTGATTACCCCTTTTATCCCTCGGTCATCTAGTGACCCAAATGATTCTTTAGCTGACTTCTTGCTTCTAATATAACCAAAAAATGTTGTTATTCTGTGTTTTTGCCTTCAACGCAATCTTCTTTTCAAAGTTTCTCTTTGCCTTCCTTATCAGTACTTTGCATTTGACTTGCCTTTCCTTATGCTGTTTCCTATTACTTTCAGTCAGATCCTTCTTCCATTTTTAAAGGATTTTCTTTTAGCTCTAATAGCTTCCTTCAACTCACTTTTTAACCATGCTCGATGTCATTTGGCCTTCCTTCCTCCTTTTTTTAATATATGTAATATGTCTGGTCTGGGCTTCCAGGACGGTATTTTTGAACAGCATCCATTCCTGATGTAACTTTTTGACCTTTGCAGCTGCTTTTTTAATATTTATTTTTTGCTGTTCTTCTCATTTTATCATAGTCTCCTTTCCGAAAGTTAAATGCTAATGTTTTGGATTTCCTGTGTGTACTTATTCCAGAGCTGATATCAAATCTGATCATATTATGATCACTGTTATCAAGCGGCCCCGGCACCATTACTTCCTGCACCAGATCATGTGCTCCACTAAGAACTAGGTCTAGAATTCCCCCCCCCCCCCCCCCTCCTTTTAGTTCCTGAACCAGCTGCTCCATAAAGCAATTGTTGATTTCATCAAGGAATTTTACCTCCCTAGCATGCACTGATGTTACATTTACCCAGTCAATATTGGGGTAATTGAAATCACCTGTTATTTCTACATCTGTCTGTTCATCCTGGCTAGGTGGACAGTACTACACTCCTATCACTATCCTTTTCCCCTTTACACATGGAATTTCAATCCATAGGGATTCTAAGATGTGTTTTGTATCCTGCAGAATTTTTAGTCTATTTGATTCAAGGTCCTCCTTAACATACCGTGTTTCCCCGAAAATAGGACATCCTCCGAAAGTAAGACCTAGTAGAGGTCTTGCTTAAATTTGAAAATATAAGGCCTCCCCCGAAAATAAGACCTAGCAGGGGAGGCCTTATTTTTCGGGGAAACATTGGGGTCACCCCCCACCCGAGATCGCCGGCTCCCCCCCTCGATCAGCGGCTCCCCCCGCCCTCAGTCGCTCCCAAAACTAACCTCTTAACCGCTTCCTTTCACCTTCACACTCGCCACAAGCAGCAGGGCTGGCCACTCCTTCCTCCCGTGTCCCGCCCTCGTCTGACGTTACGTTACGTCAGGCGAGGGCGGGACACGGAAGGAAGGAGTGGCCTGCCCTGCTGCTTGCGGCGAGTGCGAAGATGAATGGTGAAAGGAAGCATTTAAGAGGTTAGTTACTTCCGGGAGTGACTGAGGGCAGGGGGAGCCGCCGATCGAGGGGGGGAGCCGCCGATCTCGGGGGGGGGGGGGGTGACCCCGATGTTTCCCCGAAAAATAAGGCCTCCCCTGAAAATAAGACCTAGCAGGTCTTGGGGAGCAAAATTTAATATAAGACAGTGTCTTATTTTCGGGGAAACACGGTATAATGATACCCCTCCACCAATTTGATCCACCCTATCACTGCGATATAATTTGTACCCTGGTATGACAATGTCCCACTGATTATCTTCCTTCCACCAGGTCTCAGAAATGCCTATTATATCTATCTTTTCATTTAGTGCAATATATTTTAACTCTCCCTTCTTATTTCTTAAGCATCTGGCATTTGCATATAAACATTTCAAACAATGTTTGTTGTTCCTATTCTCAACTTGCTCAGCAGTTGACAGTCTTAATTTGCAACCTGGAAAATCTGTCTGCTCTTTATTTAAAGACACTTGATCTACTATGGTTTCAATTGCAACCTTGCTATCGGGATGCCCTACTTTTGGTGATATCTTTTAAAGATACCTTGTTCCGAACCATGCACTTTTGAGTGACTGTCAGCCTTCCCCCAATTTCTAGTATATATGCAAAGTTCTTCCATTTGCTACAAGTTCTTTTCCTCAGCATGCAGCAGACCCCTCACACTTTTCCCTATTCTTCATTCCTATTCCTGTCTGCAGTTGTCAGGCAGGTCCAGAAGTACCTACTACTCTAACTTAACAAACTAAAAAGATGAAAACTAATATCCCTACACAATTTGGCTTCCAATTTTAAGCAAAAGTGCCAAATTTATTTATTCCTTTAGTTCTAACCACCCCAAAAGAAATAGCTGATTGATTATCCCTAAGCTAGCCCTCCCACCATAATACAAAGGATTCAACATTCACTAACACTTGCAGACTATATGGTTTCTTTGTAAATATTCATCTCACCATATAAGAGTGGTACAAATATTTTATGTAAATAACTCATTAATCTGCAGACCAAGTGCTCTGCACCTGTGACTTTTACTTACATTCTAAAAATCAGCCACTGATTAAATGTTCAGTATTTAATTATACAGGTTCCCAGTGCCAAAAGAACTTCTCTAATCTTTTAATACAGCACCACTAAACCTCTTTAACATTCACAGAAAATAGTGAATGACTGTCAGGCTTATTTTCGAAAGAGAAGGGCGCCCATCTTTCGACACAAATCAAAAGATGGGCGTCCTTCTCCCAGGGTCGCACAAATCGACATAATCAAAAGCCGATTTTGGGCATCCTCAACTGCTTTACATCGCGGGGACGACCAAAGTTCACGGGAGCGTGTTGGAAGCATAGCGAAGGCGGGACTGGGGCGTGCCTAACACATGGGCGTCCTCGACCGATAATGGAAAAAAGAAGGGCATCCCTGACGAGCACTTGGGCGACTTTACTTGGTCCATTTTTTCTTATGACCAAGCCTCAAAAAGGTGCCCCAACTGACCAGATGACCACCGGAAGGAATCGGGGATGACCTCCCCTTACTCCCCCAGTGGTCACTAACCTCCTCCCACCCTAAAAAAACTTTAAAAATAATTTTTCCAGCCTCTATGCCGCCTCAAATGCCATACCCAGCTCCATGACAGCAGTATGCAGGTCCCTGGAGCAGTTTTAGTGGGTACTGCAGTGCACTTCAGGCAGGCGGACCCAGGCCCATCCTCCCTACCTGTTACACTTGTGGTGGTAAATGTGAGCCCTCCAAAACCAACCACAAACCCACTGTACCCACATCTAGGTGCCACCCTTCATCCCTAAGGGCTATGGTAGTGGTGTACAGTAGTGGGGAGTGGGGTTTGGGGGGGGGTTGGGGGGCTCAGCACACAAGGTAAGGGAGCTATGCACCTGGGACCTTTTTCTGAAGTCCACTGCAGTGCCCCCTATGGTGCCCGGGTCAGGGGGACCAGTGCACTACGAATGCTGGCTCCTCCAACGACCAAAGGGTTTGGATTTGGTCGTTTCTGAGATTTTTTTTAAAACTTAAATTTTAAACTGTGACCATCACATCAACACATGTCCTTTCTATATCAATTCACCCTCCCAACTGCCAGGTACAGTAACAGTAGCTTTTAGAATGTTTACCCTGGTTACCAGGGCAACCAGCAGGCATATGCATGTTTGGCCCCGCACAGCTCTACATTCCAAAGTTACGTAAATTTAACATTTTAAAAAATATTTTAACCAAGGGCTTACACTAATCCAGGATCCCACTTCCGCTGACTCCTTTGTTCAACAAGCACCCCCTCCCCTTCTCTGACTCTGTGAAAATCCTTGGCTTCATATTTGACTCAAATTGACTCAGTAATCAGTTCAGCATTCTTTGTTCTTCATTATATCTGCTCCCTCCACTCGTATTTAGACCCCCAACCTTATCTGCATTCTCCTCCTATCCGTCGTCATTTCCTGTCTAGATTACTGCAACTCACTTTATGCTCTATATTTCATGGAGCACCTTCAGCTCATTCAATCGACTGCAGTTAAACTTTTGCATTTGGCTCATCGTTTTGACCACATCACTCCACTACTTCATTTGGAACATTAACTGCCAGTCTCTGCAAGTATTAAGTTTTAAATTATTTGCCTTTTTTACAAATCATGTTTCCTGACCGCCCCTGCATACCTTCACTTGGTCATATTTCCCTATACCCCTGCTCACTCCCTTAATTCTTCCACTGCAAACCTGTTAGTTGTACCTTCCCTCCCTTCCTTTCACCTAACAATTTCTCAGGAATCTTCTTTCAGCTTCATAAGTCCCACTCTCTGGAATGCCTTCCTGCCCTTTCTCCACATAGAAACCTCTTATAGTAAATTCAGATCACAACTAAAAACCCATCTATTCTCTGAGACCTTTAAATATTCTGCATTCCATTGTCACCCCTCCCTCCTGTCGCCTCCCTTTTTTTTTTAGATTAGTATTGTAAACCACACAGTAGCCATGCTGGACCTCATGCGGTATATCAAGCCTCTGGAAATAAATAAAATATATCAAATTCTATCCCCTTTCCCTATATTTGGGTTATTCTATCACCAGTATCATTGCTTCTGGATGATTTCACATTGGATCCCTGTAGCACAAACTTTCCAGTTTCAAAGGTCCTTGGGGTACAGAAGGAAGCACCTCACTTTTACCATACCCATCCCCTTTCTGAAGGAAAAGGGAAGAAAGAAATATTTTAATCCAAGGAAAGCAGCACTCAGGGATCCATATGTGGCTAATCATATGCCATCATGAATTCCCCCCTCCCAAATCAACTGCTATCAGTCCAGATTTGGCCTTGTTGGTCTAACATGAGCTAGGGTTGTCTTGGATCTACTTGGGTTGTATATACAGAAATGTCAAGACCTAAA
The DNA here is from genome assembly GCF_901765095.1 of Microcaecilia unicolor. Lineage (NCBI taxonomy): Eukaryota > Metazoa > Chordata > Amphibia > Gymnophiona > Siphonopidae > Microcaecilia > Microcaecilia unicolor. The sequence continues at coordinate 223,844,988 of NC_044032.1, read as the reverse complement.
ATCCAAACAAATTTGCAGATCCCTTTAGTAGTTACAATATTGTAGTTCCCCTGGTGGTGGAGAAATGCAATTACAATTATGAAATGATGTTAACTTTTGTCACAACTTTTGATGGTAAACAGGTTTCCCAATTCAATTCAACACCAAACCAGGGAATATTACGAAGAATAGAGTGTTTTTATACAAGTTGTTACTCTTTATACAAAACAGAAAGTACTATGATATTATGGGGCTTATTTTGAAACAGAAAAACATCCAAAAAGCGGCACAAAGCAGCAGATGGACATTTTTCCCCCCAAAAAACGCAAAATTGCTATTTTCAAAACCCCTTTTAAAGACATTTTTCTATGCAGTTTATATGCAGTGCATCCAAATAACAAGGGGGCATGTTGGAGGCAGGATTTGGGCATTCCCAAAACTTGATGTAGTGGTGAGCATAGCTGCTTCCCAAGCGGTTGATCCTGGTTCGATTACTGGCCAATGCAAGCCTTATTCTCTTTGAGCACACACAAAGGGCAATCCAGAAGTCTACCCCCTTTACAGTTGCAGAATTTGCATCTAGAACCCTAGGTTGTGGGTTACAATCCCAGAACAACCAATCAGCCAAACGCAGGGAGGAGTGGGGTAAAAAACTATACTAGTCAACATTTAAGGAGGAGTAGCCTAATGATTAGTGCAATGGGCCTTGATCCTGGCAACCTGGGTTCAATTCTCACTGCAGCTCCTTGTGACTTTGGGCAAGTCACGTAACTCTCCATTGCCTCAAGTACAAAAACTAGATTGTGAGTCCTATAGGGGTAGAGAAAGTACCTGCATATAATGTTATAGAAATGATTAGTATTACCACCATGATGAACCAAAGCAAAAATGTCCAGGGCTGAAAGTTTGATGTTTTGCTCTACATCTGTTTTAATCATGACTAAGTCACAAAAGGTTACCCTAAATGACCACTGGAGGAATTAAGGCATTACTCCCCCAGTGATCACTATGAAAGCTTCAGATGTTATGGTCAGGCCAAAGCAGCAAGCAGGTCCCTGGAGTAGCCTAGTGGTAGAGAGTCTGTAGAGAAAAGAGTCCAAGCCATATCCCACTCTAACTGTTACATTTGTGGTGGAAAGTGTGAGCCATCAAAACCTACCAAAAATCTACTGTACCCACATATAGGTGACAACTGCAGTCATAAGGCTATTGTAGTGGTATATAATTTGGTACAGTAGGTTTTTAGTGGGTTTTGGAGGGCTAACTGTACAATTTAAGGGGATAATGGTGAGATGTGTACCTGGGACCATTTATGTAAAGGCCATTGCAGTGCCCCCTAGGGTGCCCTACTGCTCTGTTGGGATGTTTGTGTGGCCAGTCTACTAAGAATGTTGGCCTCCATATCTCCCAATGGCTTGTTCTTGTGCGCTTTTCCCTTGGACTTTTTTTTTTTTCAAAAATGGTCCGAAACGATAGATTCACTGAGCACAAAAACATCTAGCAAATGGCCATTTTCAAAACAAAATGATAGATTTTTTTTCTGGTTCAAAAATCGCTAGGTTCACCACTCGATTTTTGGACATTTTCAGCAAAATTTCTAAAATTGGATTTAGATGTCATATCGAAAATGCCCCTTCACATATGATACAATTTTATTGTTACACTTTGTTTAAAAGTGTTCATAAATAATTAAAATCAGGAGTGAAAATACAATAAAAATATGAATGCTTAAACCGTACTAGTAAGTTTATACATTTTACATTTGTATAATTACGAATTTATACTCAGACCTAAGATTTTATTTTGTTAAGTGAAAAACAAAAATTATATATGTATGTGCACAGTAGAACTGCTTTTATATGAAAAATGATCTTCATTAGCTTGATGTTCTTTCACGTTGGGTACCTTAATTTTTCTTCCATCCCTCAGTGTCCATGTCTCTTCCATAGCTAAAAATTTCAGGATCCAAGAAGTCTTAATGTCCTATCTAAAAAAAAAAAAACTCAAAGAGAAAAAACCCTGCCTCTCTTCTCTCTATGTGTGTGCACCTAACCTCAGTCTGTATCTTCCTTGGCTTAGTAGCCTTGACTATTATTAATCAATTTAAAATCAAAGAATAATTGGGGTATTCCTGGCTAAAAAACCTATTTTCTTTTAACTTAAAAAAGTTCCCTATTCTATCTTTAAAATTTTCTTCTCATTTTCATAAAGTACATACAATGCCACGCACACCACAGTCTAAACCAATTGTCAAAGGCAATTTTTTTTTAAACTAAGACTAGAGCCAAAATTAAGCTCTATTTGCTTGGATCAAGCTGTTCAAGCACTACTGTATCAGTTTTTCCAGTTTTAATAAATTTGCAGAATTAAGTTTTCACCAGAATTAGCTTTTCCTGAGTTCTGAGATAAACTGAGGAAACAGAGCAGTTCATTCTTGGGCTCATTTCCAAATGAGAAAAGCATCCAAAAAGTGGCATGTCTGCATTTGGACATTTTTCTCACAAAACGCCCAACTCAGCATTTTCAAAACCTATTTTTAGAAGTTTTTCTCTGAAGTCCACCAGAAGAGCATCCCAAATCTCAAGGGGGAGTGCCAGAGGAGTGTTCAGGGCAGAACTTGGGCGTTAATAAGACAGACGTTTTTCAGCCATAATGGAACAAAACAAAACCATCCAGGACTAAAACTTTGATGTTTTGAGCTAGACCTGTTTTTCTTACGAATAAGGCACAAAAACGTGCCCTAAATAACCAGATGACCACTGGAGGGAATCAGGAATAACCTCCCCTTATTCCCCCACTGCTCACTAAACCCTTCCCACCCCAAGAAATGTGATGAAAATATTACTTACCAACCTCTATGCCACCCTCAGATGTTATACTGCGGTCCATAAGAATAGCGTGCAGGTCTCTGAGTAGTCTAGTGTTGGGTGTAGTGCACTGCAGATAGGTGGACCCAGGCTCCTACCTCCCCCTACCTGTTACACTGTGAAGGAAACTGTGAGCCCTCCAAAACTCACCCAGAAACCCACTATGCCCACATATAAGTGCCCCCTTCACCTGTAAGGTCTATGGTAGTGGTGTACAGTTGAGGGTAGTGGGTTTTGGGGGACTCAGCACACAAGGTAAGGGAGCAATGGTGAGATGTGTTCTTGGCAGCATTTTATGAAGTCCACTGCAGTGCCCCCTAGGGTGCCCTATTGCTACCCTGGGATGACATGGGGACCAGTCTACTAAAAATTCTGGCTCATCCTACATCCCAATGGCTTGATTTTGTGTTTTCGCACTTGGATGTTTTTTTTTTTTTTTAATGAACTAAAAAACAAAGCATCCAAATCACAAAACGTTGTTCGAAACAGTATTTTCAAAAACAAAGATAGACATTTTTCATTTTTGAAAATACCTTCTTTCCTATTCAAATTTTGGACATTTTTTGCAAAATCTCCAAAGTCGGACTTAGACGTTCTATTGAAAATGCCCCTCTCTGTCTCTCAGAGCTCCCTGTCAGGCTGCAGCACTCAGTGCAGTGTAACCAGCTCCTCAGAAGTGGTCAGTTTAAATGAAATTATATTAAATTTCTGCTTAACTGAACCTGTATCTCTAACAGGCTATCCAGGTTCATCAGACTGAGGACGTTTATTAATTTCTCACAGTTTTCAATTTAGTAAAAATAAACCTTTGGATTCCTCAGACACCTCAAAGTTCTTTAAAACCAGTTTTTAAATACTTCTCACCTAGAAAATGAACATTTATTCATCCATCCAGGGGCATCCAAACCAAGATGCTGCCTGAGGCAGGGATGGGATGCTGCCCTCCCCCAGGCCATAGTCTGGCATTTCCCCCTTCCTTCCTCCACCCCCTTTCCCAAGTTTGCCTTCTTTTTACATTTTCCAAAAGGCAGCAGAGGCAGCGATTCCCATACGCTGCCCTGCTGCCGACATTGGCCTCTTCTCTACTGTGGCCTGCCTATGAGGAAACAAGAAGTTACATCAGAGAAGTGGGCCACAAGAAAGAGAAGAGGCTGGTGCCAGCAGCAGAGCAGCATATGGGAATCGCTGCCTCCGCCGCATTTTGGAAAATGTAAAAAGAAGGCAAACTCGGGGAAAGGGGTAGAGGAAGGAAAATGGAGATGCCACTCCAGGATGAGTGCCGCTTGAGGTCTCTGCCTCAGGTTGCCTAATGGTAGGGCCAGCACTACATCCATACATTTTATTTTTAATTCCTTTCAACATATATTTTCAGCTTTTCCCTACAAAAATTCAGGCAGATTTGAACACTTCACTTTCTCTTTTAAAAAAGATATGTATTCACTTCAAAAGCACACACACACACACACACACACACACAGTCTTTATTCTTTACCATTAAACTTAATAAAGACAGAAAAGTTAAGAGATTTTCACCAATGCCTCAACTCAAATCTTCAGCACATCTCTCAGCTGCTTCCCTTTCAAGCCTACTCTTCTAACTGAACTTTAGAAATGTCACTCACTCTTTCTGTGCTAATCACATACACAGAATCAGAACTCTGAATGCCTTAGAGTTGACTTAACTTTACTTTATTTCTTATTAGTCGCCAACATTCCCATAAAGAGTTCAATGTGACTTACATCAAGAAATGAAGTACATCCATCAGGAATACGTGGAGGGGCATAATCGAATGGAAACGCCTATCTCCATGGGCGTTTATCTCCGAGAACGGGTCCATGAAGGGGCGGGCCGAACCGTATTTTCGAAAAAATGGACGTTTTTGAGCTGGGCGTTTGTTTTTTTTAGCGATAATGGAAACTAAAAACTCCCAGCTCAAAAACGTCCTAATCCGAGCCATTTGGTCGTGGGAGGGGCCACGATTCGTAGTACACTCGCCCCCCTGATATGCCAGGACACCAACTGGGCACCCTAGGTTAGTGCGGTGGAGTTCAGAAAAAGCTCCCACATGCATAGCTCCCTTACCACGGTTGCTGAGCTCCCAACCCCCCTCCCCCAAAACCCACTACCCACAAATGTACAACACTATCATAGCTCTTAGGGGTGAAGGGGGCACCTACATGTAGGTACAGTGGGTTTTGGAGGCCTCCCATTTACCAGCACAAGTGTTTACAGGTAGGGGGGGATGGGCCTGGGTCCATCTGGCTGAAGTGCACTGCGGTACCCACTAAAAGTGCTCCAGGGACCTGCATACAGCAGGCCTCTAGAACTTGTTACTGCTGTATAACATTGGCACACCAGTTGACACCTGAAGACTAATCTCTCCGAAAACGTCCTGTATTGGAATAAGCATGCTTCTCCGAGGACAAGCAGGCTGCTTGTTCTCACTGATGGGTTGACGTCCTCGGCAGCCCCCTCCATCGGAAAGTTTACTAGCAAAGGCCTTTGCTAGTCCTCGCGCGCCCATGCGCACTGCGCATGCGCGGTCGTCTTCCCGCCCGAAACCGGCTCGAGCCGGCCAGTCTTCTTTCGTCCGCGCTCGGTACGGTCGTGTTACGCCGTTCGTGCCCCAGAGAGTCGACCTCGCGCGTCCTTTTCGACGTGTTTTTTTCCTTGAAAAAGTTCGGAAGCGCTCCGGTAGTGTTCCGTAAGACCCTTTCGGGTTTTCTGCCCTTCCCGGATTTCTCAGTTTTTGCCCCGTAGTTTTCTTTCGTTGTCGGGGTAGGCTCTTTTGGCCTCGGTCGAGATTTTTCTCCCTCTAAATTTTGGTGCTTCAATTTTCGCCATTTCGGCTTTTGATTTCGCCGGCGTGATTTTTCCGCCCATGACATCGAAGCCTTCCAGCGGCTTTCAAGAAGTGCACCCAGTGCGCCCCGGGTAATCTCGCTCACTGATAGGCACTCTGCGTGTCTTCAGTGTCTAGGGGCCCAGCACCGCCCTCAGAACTGCAGTCTGTGTTCCCTGTTACAAAGGCGGACTCAGGTAGCGAGATTAGCCCAGTGGAACGTTTTGTTCTCGGGCTCTTCGTCGGCATCGGCACCGGAGGCATCGAGTGCATCGACGTCGTCAAGCGTCCGGACCATCTTCCTTGGCTGCCGCTCCATCGACTGCATCGAGGCATCGAACCTCTGCATCGGCGCCGAGGCATCGGGCGACTGTATCGACGTCGGTGGTACCGAGACTTCGTCTGCTGATGTCGTCGGACAGAGGTGCATCGTCAGGAGTGCAGGTGAGGGCTGTCCATTCCCCTGCTGGTGGCGGTGAGCCTTCGGGTGGGTCTCCTCCTACCCTGAGGGCTCCTGCGGTACAGCCCCCCCGGGATCGACCCTCTTCGGTCTCGGCCCCGAGGAAGCGACGGATGGATTCTACGTCCTCCTCGTCGGTGCCGGGGGAGCTCCGGTGACATGCTTCGGAAGAAGTCGAAGAAGCATCGACACCGGTCTCCTCCCCATGTCGGCACCGAGAGCTCTGGGTCGCCGAGGGATCGGCACCCAGCAGGCATCGGCACCGAGGGAGGACCGCTCACCCTCTGTTCAGGAGGTGTCGATGCGCTCCGCACTCTGGACAGCCCGGAACAGCCTCCTCGCCCGGAACAGGTTCTGACGTCGACGCCTGCATCGACCTCTCAGCCTTTCTCTGCAGCGCTCTAAACGAGAGCCTCCGGGCCGTTCTCCCAGAGATTCTGGGAGAGCTGTTGCGCCCTACCCCTCCGGTACGGCGGTGCTTGCGCCTCCGGTACCGTCCGAGCGTGGCGCCGGCTGGCCCATCGCCCAGGTTGAGGTCCCCGACGTCGGTAACGCGTGCGGTTGCCGACAGCGGCCACCTCCCAGGAAGGCTCCCCGACTACGTCGGCGGAGGGAGCTTCGCCGATGCGGGCGAGGGAGTCTACCTCTCAACGCCCCCACCGTGGACGGGGTTCCACCGAGTCGAGTAGGGCGAGGTTGCAGACGCAGGTTCGTGAACTTGTGTCTGACACCGAGGGTGAGGCCTCGTGGAGGAAGAGGAGTACCCCAGATATTTCTCTGACGAGGAGTCTGAGGGTCTTCCTTCTGATCCCACCTTCCCTCTCCTGAGAGACAGCTTTCTCCTCCCGAGAGTCTGTCTTTTGCTTCCTTTGTCCGGGAGATGTCTACGGCCATCCCCTTCCCGGTGGTTGTGGAGGACGAGCCCAGGGCTGAAATGTTTCAGCTCCTGGACTATCCTTCTCCACCTAAGGAAGCGTCCACTGTTCCCTTGCACCATGTCCTAAAAAAGACATTGCTTGCGAACTGGACCAAGCCACTAAGTAATCCCCACATTCCCAAGAAGATTGAGTCCCAGTACCGGATCCATGGGGACCCAGAGCTGATGCGCACTCAGTTGCCTCATGACTCTGGAGTTGTGGATCTGGCCCTAAAGAAGGCTAAGAGTTCTAGGGAGCATGCTTCGGCGCCCCCGGGCAAAGACCCTAGAACCTTAGACTCCTTTGGGAGGAAGGCCTACCATTCTTCTATGCTCGTGGCCAAGATCCAGTCTTACCAGCTCTACACGAGCATACACATGCGGAACAATGTGCGGCAGTTGGCGGGCTTGGTTGATGCTCTTCCCCCTGAGCAAGCCAAGCCTTTTCAGGAGGTGGTCAGGCAGCTGAAGGCGTGCAGAAAATTCCTGGCCAGAGGAGTTTATGACACTTTTGATGTTGCGTCCAGGGCCGCTGCTCAAGGTGTGGTGATGCGCAGGCTCTCATGGCTGCGTGCCGCCGACCTGGAGAATAGACTCCAGCAGCGGATTGCGGACTCGCCTTGCCGTGCGGACAACATTTTTGGAGAAAAAGTCGAGCAGGTGGTAGAGTCTCTCCACCAGCGGGACACCGCATTCGACAAGTTCTCCCGCCGGCAGCCTTCAGCCTCTACCTCTACAGGTAGACGATTTTTCGGGGGAAGGAAAGACTGGTCCCTATGCTTCTGGTAAGCGTAGGTACAATCCTCCTTCCCGACAGCCTGCGGCCCAGGCTAAGCCCCAGCGCGCTCGCTCTCGTCAGCAGCGTGCGCCTCAGCAAGGCCCCGCGGCTCCCCAGCCAAAGCAAGGGGCGAGCTTTTGACTGGCTCCAGCAGAGCATAGCCGACATCCAAGTGTCAGTGCCGGGCAACCTGCCGGTCGGGGGAGGTTGAAAGCTTTTCACCAAAGGTGGCCTCTCATAACCTCCGATCAGTGGTTCTCCAAATAGTCCGGCAGGGATACACCCTCAATTTGGCCTCAAAACCTCCAAATTGTCCACCGGGAGCTCAGTCTTACAGCTTCCAGCACAAGCAGGTACTTGCAGAGGAACTCTCCGCCCTTCTCAGCGCCAATGCGGTCGAGCCCGTGCCATCCGGGCAAGAAGGGCTGGGATTCTATTCCAGGTACTTCCTTGTGGAAAAGAAAACAGGGGGGATGCGTCCCATCCTAGACCTAAGGGCCCTGAACAAATATCTCGTAAAAGAAAAGTTCAGGATGCTTTCCCTGGGCACCCTTCTCCCCATGATTCAGCAAAACGATTGGCTATGCTCTCTGGACTTGAAGGATGCCTACACACACATCCCGATACTGCCAGCTCACAGACAGTATCTGCGATTTCAGTTGGGCACACGCCACTTCCAGTACTGTGTGCTACCCTTTGGGCTCGCCTCTGCGCCCAGGTGTTCACAAAGTGCCTAGCTGTGGTAGCAGCGGCACTTCGCAGGCTGGGGGTGCACGTGTTCCCATATCTCGACGATTGGCTGGTGAAGAACACATCCGAGGCAGGAGCCCTGCAGTCCATGCAGATGACTATTCGCCTCCTGGAGCTACTGGGGTTTGTGATAAATTACCCAAAGTCCCATCTTCTCCCAGTGCAGAAACTCGAATTCATAGGAGCCCTGCTGGATTCTCGGACAGCTCGCGCCTATCTTCCAGAGGCGAGAGCCAACAACTTGTTGTCCCTCGTCTCGCGGGTGCGTGCGTCCCAGCAGATCACAGCTCGGCAGATGTTGAGATTGCTGGGCCACATGGCCTCCACAGTTCATGTGACTCCCATGGCCCGCTCCACATGAGATCTGCTCAATGGACCCTAGCCTCCCGTGGTATCAGGCCGCTGGGGGTCTAGAGGACGTGATCCACTTGTCCACGAGTTTTCTCAAATCCCTGTATTGGTGGACGATTTGCTCCAATTTGACTCTGGGACGTCCCTTCCAAATTCCTCAGCACAAAAAGTGCTGACCACGGATGCGTCTCTCCTGGGATGGGGAGCTCATGTCGATTGGCTTCACACCCAAGGAAGTTGGTCCCTCCAAGAACGCGATCTACAGATCAATCTTCTGGAGTTGCGAGCGATCTGGAACGCTCTGACGGCTTTCATAGATCGGCTGTCCCACCAAATTATCCAAATTCAGACAGACAACCAGGTTGCCATGTACTATGTCACAAGCAGGGGGGCACCGGATCTCGCCCCTGTGTCAGGAGCCGTCAGCATGTGGCTCTGGGCCCGCCGTCTCGGCATGGTGCTCCAAGCCACATATCTGGCAGGCGTAAACAACAGTCTAGCCGACAGACTGAGCCGGATTATGCAACCTCACGAGTGGTCGCTCAACTCCAGAGTGGTGCGCCAGATCTTCCAAGCGTGGGGCACCCCCTTGGTGGATCTCTTCGCATCTCGAGTGACCACAAAGTCCTCAGTTCTGTTCCAGGCTTCAGGCCCCCGGCAGACTAGCATCAGATGCCTTCCTCCTGGATTGGGGGGAGGGCCTGCTGTATGCTTATCCTCCCATCCCTCTGGGGGGAGGACTTTGTTGAAACTCAAGCAAGACCGAGGCACCATTGATTCTGATTGCTCCTTTTTGGCCGCGTCAGATCTGGTTCCCCCTTCTTCTGGAGTTATCCTCCGAAGAACCGTGGAGATTGGAGGTGTTTTCCGACCCTCATCACACCAGGACGAGGGGGCACTTCTGCATCCCAACCTCCAGTCTCTGGCTCTCACGGCCTGGATGTTGAGGGCGTAGACTTTGCCTCTTGGGTCTGTCAGAGGGTGTCTCCGCATCTTGCTTGCTTCCAGGAAAGACTCACTAAGAGAAGTTACTTCGTCCCATTGGAGGAGGTTGCCGTCTGGTGTGACAGCAAGGCCCTAGATCCTCGCTCTTGTCCTACACAGACCCTGCTTGAATACCTTCTGCACTTGTCTGAGTCTGGTCTCAAGACCAACTCTGTAAGGGTTCACCTTAGTGCAATCAGTGCATACCATTACCGTGTGGAAGGTAAGCCGATCTCAGACAGCCTTAGTTGTTCGCTTCATGAGGAGGTTTGCCTTTTGTCAAGCCCCCTGTCAAGCCTCCTCCAGTGTCATGGGATCTCAATGTCATTCTCACCAGCTGATGAAACCTCCTTTTGAGCCACTGAATTCCCTGCCATCTGAAGTACTTGACCTGGAAGGTCATTTTCTTGGTGGCAGTTACTTCAGCTCGTAGAGTCAGTGAGCTTCAGGCCCTGGTAGCCCAGGCCCCGTACACCAAATTTCATCATAACAGAGTAGTCCTCCGCACTCACCCTAAGTTCCTGCCGAAGGTTGTGTCGGAGTTCCATCTGAACCGTCAATTGTCTTGCCAACATTTTTTTCCCCGTCCTCATTCCTGCCCTGCTGAACGTCAGCTGCACACATTGGACTGCAAGAGAGCATTGGCCTTCTACCTGGAGGCGGACACAGCCCACCAGGACAGTCCGCCCAATTGTTTGTTTCTTTTGACCCCAATAGGAGGGAGTGGCTGTAGGGAAACGCACCATATCCAATTGGCTAGCAGATTGCATTTCCTTCACTTACGCCCAGGCGGGGCTGGCTCTTGAGGGTCCATGTCACGGCTCATAATGTTAGAGCCATGGCTGCAGTCGGTAGCCCACTTGAAGTCAGCCTCCATTGAAGAATTTGCAAAGCTGCGACGTGGTCATCTGTCCACACATTCACATCTCATTACTGCCTGCAGCAGGATACCCGACGCGACAGTCGGTTCGGGCAGTCAGTTCTTCAGAACCTGTTTGGGCTTTAGGATCCAACTCCACCCCCCGAGGGCCCTGTTGTTCTGTTCCAGGCTGCACTCTCAGTTAGCTTGGTAAATTTTTTTAGGTCAATCTCAGTTATGTCCTCGCCGTTGCGAGCCCAATTGACCATGGTTGTTGTTTGAGTGAGCCTGGGGGCTAGGGATACCCCATCAGTGAGAACAAGCAGCCTGCTTGTCCTCGGAGAAAGCGAATGCTACATACATGTAGAAGGTATTCTCCGAGGACAGCATGGCCTGATTGTTCTCACAAACCCCGCCCCGCCTCCCCTTTGGAGTTTGTTGAGTCTTCCCTTGAAGTGTATTGTCTTGCTACATACTGGACTGGCCGGCTCGAGACCGGTTTCGGGCGGGAAGACGACCCGCGCAGTGCGCGGTGCGCATGGGCGCGCGAGGACTAGCAAAGGCCTTTGCTAGTAAACTTTCCGATGGAGGGGGCTGCCGAGGACGTCACCCATCAGTGAGACAATCAGCCTGCTGTTCCTCGGAGAATACCTTCTACAGTATGTAGCATTCGCTTTACTCACAGTTAACTGCAGATCAGAGGTTGTGCCCCACCACTGGCACGAGTCTCCCTGGTACTGAGATTAGCAGGTCAGAGCTGGCAGAATGGTGTACAATGCCCTCGTTTCAGCCACATTCAAGTAAGAACTAAGTTCTCTAACATGGCTAACACCTGGAAGGGATCTAAAACTGGCTAACAAAAATGGCCACTACCCATGTACTACCGGAAACACAACAGGGGCACACTCTGACCCAGTAGGCAGGGGGAAAAGCACCATGGAAGAAGAGCCTACCAACTACCAACATCATGAGACTGTAACACAAGCTAATGAAATCACCGAGCCCAATACCCTACACCCACCACAATGCAATGCTGATGTGACCCTGTAGTGCACCCGAGAGCCACATCTGACCCAGGGAAAGGCTGTGAAAGGATCGATCATATTCTGCTGTCATGGAGGTGGGTATGGCATTTGAGGGTGGCATACGGGCTGGAAAAAAAGTTTGTAAAGTGAGGTTTTTTTGGTGGGAGGGGGTTAGTGACCACTGGGGGAGTCCAGGGAGGTCATCCTCGATTCCCTCCAGTGGTCATCTGGCAGTTGTGGCACTTTTTGGGACTTGTTCGTGAAAAAAAAGGGTCCAAAAAAAGTGACCCAAAATCGCGGTAAAAACGCCTTTTTTTTTTATTATCAGCTAAAGACGCCCATCTCTCCTCAGCTAATAACCACACCCCAGTCCCGCCTCCACCACGCCTCCGACACGCCCACATCAACTTTACCCGTTTCCACGACGGACTGCAGTTGGAAACGCCCAAAATCGGCTTTCGATTATACCGATTTGGGCGCCTTTGCGAGGAAAAACGCCCATCTCCCGATTTGGGTCGAAATATAGTGTTTTTCTCTTTCAATTATAAGCTGGATAGTAACATTTAAACAGAAGGAAAAAGAACTTAAATAATCACCTAATAAACTAAGTACTGACAATCGTTAATTGCTATACATTCTGTAAAACATATCTTTTAACTAAGTAAGCTTTCAAAAAGTTTACGGAATGCCCCATAATGAGTCATGGTCTTTATTTGAATCGGTAAATTGTTCTAACATTTTGCAGATAAATAAGGTAAAGTCAATGCATGTAATGACCTAATCTAATACCTTTGGGATGATAGATCCAAGGAAATTGTCAGCTAGGGCCCTGTTTACTAAGCCGCGTTATAAGCACTATAGCATCTTTAACGCGCGTGAAAATATGTACCCACATTAACTGTGTAGGCATCTATAATATCCCTATAGGTGCCTACATGGTTAACATGTTTGCTAATTGTAGGCACGTTAAAAACACTAACGCGCCTTAGTTAACAGGGCCCCTAGTCTGCTATTTCTAATTTTAGGTAATAATATCCATTGATTTAAATATTCAGGCAAATCTGCAGTGTCTTAAGCAATGCTCTCCTCCACTCACTCTCTCTGGGGTCTGTTTACTAAGGTGCGCTGAAAAATGGCCTGCGGTAGTGTAGACATGTGTTTTGGGCGTGCACAGAATTATTTTTCAGCGCACCTACAAAAAAATGCCTTTTTTAAAATTTTTGCCCAAAACGGACCTGCATCAAAATGAAAATTACCACACGTCCATTTTGGGTCTGAGACCTTACCGCCAGTCATTGAGATAGCGGTAAAGTCTCAGGTGTAACTGGGCGGTAATGACCTACGCGTGCCAATGCCATTTGGCGCGTGTCCGATATGCGCGGCAAAAATAAACCATTATTTTTCAGCCGCGCATATCGGACGTGCACCAAAAATGAAATTACCACAGCAGCCACACGGTAGCTGTGTGGTAACTCCATTTTAGCGTGCATTGGGCGCACATAGACGGCTTTCCGTGGCTTAGTAAAAGGCCCCCCCTGTTTGCTGCCCACATGCTGCCCCACCTCTACCCGTACAAACACCTTATTTTCTGCCCAGCTGGCCATTCACACCTTTCCATGTAGTTTTTCCAAACATCTGCACTTTTTTATTTTTTATATACCCCATTTACAGTATAGATATAGTTTACAAACTCGATAAACTTACTTTGAAAAGTATTTACCATCATTCAGGCTTTCTAGGCTTACTGGTAAAACTTCTGAAACAGTCACCATTTTCCTAAGACATCGGCAGCCCACTGATGTCATGATAAACAAATGTAAAGAAATGAAAAGCCTGCTGTGTAACCAGCAAGCAACTAAAGAACACATAAATAACAAGGTGAGAAAAAAAATCTTTCCTAAATGAAACAAAATCACAGGCAGAGACAACAGTGCCAGGCAGAAAGGATCTTCAAACAATTTTCTAACAGCAGGTTTTATATTATTCACATTTAACAAGACGATGACAATGTATTTCTTGACTCATGCTAATTTGATGGATGGGATCGAAATTCCAGGGTAGCCTCTGCTTGAAAGCAGTATATGGAACAGACTAGAACATCATCTCTCTCTCTCTCTCTCTGCATCTCTCTGCAACACAACACGATGAAAATAAGGGCTAGACACAAGGAGGCTTTAAAAAGTTCAACAGTTTCATGGAATATTTACCCCACTATTTATTGAGATTTAATCTTCCCAATAAGGGAGGACCCCCAAAGCAAAGTAAGCATGAGGTGCGTGAGGCTAATATTTCCTTTAATTCTTCATAGATCTTTAAAAACATATCAAGCTAATATGTAGCTGGTGCAATCTCTGAATTAGATTAAGGGCCCTGTTTACAAAGGCACGCTAGTAGTTTTAGCACGCACTTAAAATTAGTATACGATAACTGTGTAGACACCCATAGGAATATATAGGCATCACATGGTTAGCATGCACTAATTTTTAGCACAGCTAAAAATGCTAGCACACCTTTGTAAAAAGGGCCCTAAGTGACAGCCCTAGTGCTTAACACTACAACTGTTCCGTGCTACTGTCGTATGGGATTGGATAATGACTGCACTGGCACAATTCATTTGGTTTAGGACTGCTATTGATAGCTCGAAGCAGGAATTGTTAAAACTATCAGAGTACAGTGAGAAGGAGGAATAAAAATCAGGACTTGGAGACCATTTATGTCTCATATATCAGAGAAGATCATAGCTCTGGACAGAGGAATAGCACCAAGATTTAGGATACTTTTCACTCTTACTTTCTCTGCACTAGCAGGAAAAGAGAGTGCACTCTGCTAATCTTTAGGAAGAGTATGCCCTCTTTCTTAAATAGTGTACTCTATGCAAAGAGTGTGCCCTCTTAATAGCAAAAGGAAAAAAACACAAAATCAGGGCCGCCAAGGGGGGGGGGGGGGGAGAAGGGGGGCAAATTCCCCAGGTCCAGCCTCCAAGGGGGGGGGGCCCAGTGCCGGCAAGCTTTTTCCTGCTTCTGGGTCTGTCTCTCTCATGGGCGTAGTTTGACTGTTTCATTTGGGGGGGGGGGGTGAGGATGGGGCGGGGCATATTAGCATATTCATTTTGTGTGTGTATATATATATATATATATATATATAGTAACATAGTAACATAGTAGATGACGGCAGAAAAAGACCTGCACGGTCCATCCAGTCTGCCCAACAAGGTAAACTCACATGTGCTACTTTTTGTGTATACCTTACCTTGATTTGTACCTGTCCTTTTCAGGGCACAGACCGTATAAGTCTGCCCAGCACTATACCCGCCTCCCAACCACCAGCCCCGCCTCCCACCACCGGTTCTGGCACAGACCGTATAAGTCTGCCCAGCACTATCCCCGCCTCCCAACCACCAGTCCCGCCTCCCACCACCGGCTCTGGCACAGACCGTATAAGTCTGCCCAGCACCATCTCCATCTCCCGCCACCGGCTTTGCCACCCAATCTCGTCTAAGCTCTTTAGGATCCATTCCTACTGAGCAGGATTCCTTTATGTTTATCCCACGCATGTTTGAATTCCGTTACCGTTTTCGTTTCCACCACACACACAAATGAGTATGCTAATATGGTGGAAGGAAGGAAGGAAGGGAGAAAGAAAGAGCTGGCTTTTTTTGGATAACCATAATGAATTGTATGAGATATCTCCTTACCCAGCCACTCCCTCTTCCTCTCCAGTAGTATTTCCCACCCCCTTTCCCATACCATGCCAGTGTAGACCTTAGAAATGCATAAGCTCTATATGTAGATCCTTCAAGAGGTAGTGTGTCATGATTTAGGCTCTAAAACTCTTTCTGTAAGGCTAACACACAATCTTTCCACTGCAAAACACTCTACATAAACTTGTGAAAAACACACTCATAACCTTACCAAGCCATAACAGCACTAAGTTCCAAGGACAGAATGAGCTACAACCTTGTGTGTAGAAAGGCAGCACTGTAATTACACCGGGCTTTAAAACACCAGTACACTACCTAATAAAAATAGCCAAAACAAAAAGGGCTGCAAATACTACACCTAGCAGAATACTGCACTTTGATCACCCATGAAAAACATATGACAACAGATATGACATTTTTCAAAACAGAATGCATCCAGTGGTAAGAAACTTAAACAGAAACTCCCACCCTGGAGGGAGGAGTAGCCTACTGGTTAGTGTAGTAGGCTTAAAGGTACTTAGGGGAGTTGGGTTCAATTCCCTATTACAGCGGTCCTCTGGGGAAGTCACTTAACCCTCCATCACCCCAGGTACAATCCTTCAGTTGTGAGCCCACTAGGGATAGAGAAAGTTACCAGCATATAATAAATGTAAACTGTTTTGAGTGTCCCCAACAGAAAGGAGGTATATCAAATTCCATTACACTTGACCAAATAATCCCTGTTTTTAACTACAGAGTCAGGCAAAGCTTTTCCAATCTAGCCTGATGCATAAGTGAACTGAATGCTGCCTGCAGTCTACCTCAATAGGTTAAGGACCCTCCAAATTACCATTCCTTGGTCTTCTTCCAAACCTATCTTTCAATCTTGAATCATAGTCGAGGGGAGGTTCTATCTGAATGGAACATGCCATTGTCCACCCAGTTCTTTAAAAACTCCCCATATACACATCTTCAACCACAAATTACAGACCAGTATCAAATTTTCCTTACCTCCAAAATCCTGGAAAGGCTATGTTCCTCAACTTCTACAACATGGATCTCTCTAATACCCTCCTTCTTGGCAGCTTGGATTTCATCCAGGTCACAGCACTGAAAAACTTATTGCCAGCCTTCATAGTGAACTTCATTGAGAAGCGGCATATGGAGTCAAAGCACTTGCCAAGAAAAAGGGGGTATCAGACTGATTTTGAAGACTAATAGAATTTTGTAGGTGATCCTATGTCTCATAGGAAGCCAGTGGGCACTTTTAAGAAGCAGGGTACATGATCATATTTCTTTGACCCTGTAATGATTTTAATGGAGGTGTTATGAATAATTTGAAGACGACGCAGATCATTTTGTCTCAGACCATTGTACAGAAAGTTACAACAATCTAATTCAAAGAGGACAAGGGAAAGGACCAGGATATTGAGAGCAGAAGGGTAAAGAAGCATATTAAATGGAGTTTGAATAAACAACGTCAAATTAGATATGAAAGTTGAGGTTGAAAACTTAGGGCCCTGTTTACTAAGGTGCGTTAGTTGTTTTTAGCGTGTCTACACTTATAGCATGTGGCGCTAACCATGTAGGCGCCTATAGGGATATTGTAGGCACAATACATGGTAACGTGTGTACATGGTTAATGCGCAAAAAACATTAATGTGCTATAACGCTGCTTAATAAACAGGGCCTTAGGGTATGATCAAGTAAAATGCCAAGAAGCTTAAGGGAAGGGAATAGTGGGACCTTTATCCCACACAGCATAAGTGGTGCAGCAAGAGGCAGATCGTGTAGTAGAGATTTGTCAGGATTGAGTTTCATTTTATTGTCATGTAACCAGTGGATAGCATATATTATAAGCATATTATTGAGGGATTGAATCTCTTGAGATTATTTTGAATCTATAATGCCAATATTTGAATTTCATCTGCATATATAAAGCCATAAGTTCTATGGACTGAAGCAGAGTTAAAAGAGGTGCCAAGAATATATTGAATAGGGCAGGTGCCAGATAGAGCCCTGGTGTTACTCCACAAGATATACACAGGATCCAGAGAGCATTACTTGGTAATATACTTTACCTCCTCTTCTTGCAGATTCTGTCCTACCTTGGTGCAAATCATTATAGATCTCTGAATCATTTTTTACTACAATCTGCCTTTTGAATATCAAGTGAAGGCTATTGTTCAGCAGTGCTTCTAGGCTTTGTAGCAGTTTCATTCCATTTGTAGTCTGTCGGAGCCCTGCTGCCCAGCTTGCCTTCCTCTATGCCACAGTCATGTGACATCTTGACTATGCAAATGTAGTATACGCTGGTCTTCCACTTCTGTCTCATCAACTGTTTACAAGCAGTTCAAAATACGTCTTATCATCATGAGCTAATAAGTTTGATCATGTCACCCTTCTTCAACACCATTAGCTTAAGTATTGTATTCACTCTGTTGTGCATAAGGCTCTGTACTGGGGTTGCCCCCCATATCTGGTCTCCATTCTGTTTCTTTTCTCTACCACTCATTTCCTTCATTCCCCATCTGGCCATTGACTGGTTCTCCCATCAGCTACCACAGCCCATTTAGATACTGCTAGGAACTGCACTTCCTTTTTCCTAAGTCCCTATCTTTCGAATCCCCTTCCAATAGAATTACAACTTTTCATTCCCTAAATTTAAGGCTGCATTTATTTTCTCCCTGGCTTTTACAATGCAATCTGGGAGTAACATGGTGGAGCACATTAGCTCTCTTGTGGATTTCTTTTATTCTATCCTATCTAATATGGCGTTCCTTTCCTCTCTGACATTTTTAAATTGTAAATCACCTTGTTTGGTCAACAGAAAGGTGGTATGTTAGACCTAATTAAACTCAAACATAAACAATTTGGAAGGAATTTGTCATATGCCCATTACTGAAGAAACCCAATCTGGATCCTCTCATATCAGTTAATTATTGGCCCATCTTTAATCCCTACTTTCTAGTCAAAGTCATAGAGAAAGTAGCAGGCCAACAGCTTTCGACCTTCTTAGAATCAACCAGTTACTTTTATCCTGGACAGCCAGGTTTAGTATTGAGTCTTTACTTGTGCCAATGATGAGCCAAATTCATACTGCCATAGAGAGAGAGAGGGCATTTTGTTTCCCTAGGGTTCTCAAATCCTAGGTCTATCATCCAGAAATCACAAGTATAAATATTTTGTTTATTTAAATCATTTATTTATAATTTTTCATTTTACAAGGTCACTTGCAAACGTAATACAGAGATGATTGCACATTAATACAATATAAGAAGAAACACAATTCCAACTAGATATATGGATTATACATACAATCTTTCTCTTTCTTACAACCACAAAGTGAAGAAAAATAGGAGAGTGAAATAAGACAAGGAGATCAATTAAACAGTAAACAGAAAAAAAGAAAAACATGGTATTAACCTGAGTATCCCCAGATATTACTCATCTAATACATTATTTTGTTTAAAGCATCCATATACTCCTTAGGAGTTGTCTTAGAGAGTAAACCCCACATTTCTGATATTGCTGCTATTATGCTTACTACTGTGCTCTCGCCCTCTGATAGGTCTCCCAGTACCTTTGTGGTCTTTCCTGAGCCTGTTCCTGCTCTCCTGCCCAACCTTCCTCCCACCGAAAGTCTCCCAGTACCATTGTGATCTTTCATGAGCCTGCTTCGGCTCTACTGCCCAACCCTCCTCCCACCAATGATCTCCCAGTACCTTTGTGGTCTTTTCTGAGCCTGCTCCTGCTCTTCTGTCTGATCCTCCTGCTGCTGAAGGTGATGTCATGTCCTTGCTGCTATTTCTGTTGGCCAGCCTCCAGGCACTTCTATTTTGTATTGTGCATTTGCTGATGTTACTGCTATTCTGCTTACTACTGTGCTTTCTCCCTCTGATAGGTCACCCACTACTTTTGGTCTTTCCTGAGCCTGCTCCTGCTCTTCTGCCCAACCTTCCTCCCGCCGAGGGTGAATCATCTCTCTGTTGCTATTTCTGTCGGCCAGCCTCTAGGCGCTTAGGCGGGAGTATGCACTAAAGGTGTAGGATAAAGGAGCACACAAGGAACAGTTGTGTTCCTTGTGCGCCCCTTGGAGCACCTTCTTGGGTGCATTTTTGGCACTCACCCCTTCTCTCATAGCCTTCATCGCTCTGCTTAGTACTCTGTACTTTTTTGGTCCATACTTGGCCTCCCCTTACTATCATATGTCTGCTACCCCAATCTCAGTTCTCATTCATCCCCACCTTGTTCTCCCTTGACACCACCCTCTGACCCATCACTAACTTGTCCCCGTCCCTCCAGCTCTCCATTCTCCCGTCATGTCACCCCTCCCCACTCCCCCACATCCCTCCATGATGGGTTGCTCAATGCTTGTTCCTTATATCACAAAGGGCAACTGATCTCTGACCTCATTGTCCAGCACTCTCTCAATATCCTTTGCATCACAGAAACCTGGCTCCATCCAAGGACCCTCAGCTCTCCTCATTGTTTACTCCCCCCCCCCCCCCGAACTTTCTATCTCTTCCTCCAACACTCTCGTTGTGGTGGGGACATGGCCTGCATCTTCTCCTCTGCCCTCTTGGTTATGCCCTGTGTGTCTCTGCAACTTCTTCAATCTTATACCCTGCCCTCCTCTATTGCCGCCCTCCCCTCTCGGTCATCTTTCTCAGTGAGCTCTCTTCCTTCATACCCAAATATGCTGCTCTCCTTTTGTCCCTCCTTCTTCGTGGTGATTTTAATCTGCCTCCACCTGTAGCTGCTGACTCTTTTTCCTCCCTGGTCTCCAGTGCTGGTCTGACCCAAAATGTTGACTTTTCCACCCACACTTCTAGGAACACTATCAACCTCATTCTTTCCTCCTCCCATGCCTCTCTTTTCCCCTCTGCTTTTTTGTCTCATCTTCTTCCTTTGATGAATCACTATCTGCTCACTTTTTCCCTTTCCATCCCTCCCCCTCTGGCAGTCATGCATCCCCCTCCTCAGTTTTTAACTTTGTGACTGACACCGCCACAGGCCACATTGTTTCTGCTCTTTCCTGTCTCCCACCTCTGTCCCCAGCCTTTCCATCTTCCTGAGCTTCTAATTTCAATTCTTCCTTCTGCCAGCTTCTTCAGCTTCATGCTCTGCCATCAACTCAGTCTCATACTCTTCTCCCCATTCTCCCTGGTTCTCTCCAGGCTTTCGCATACTCAAGGCACAGTTACATCATTTTGAATGCTTCTGGCACAAATCAGTCTCATGTGCATGAGTTCTGGGCAAACATCACTGTGGCCAAATGCAGCTATTATGACAAGCACATTGTTTCTTCTGTGAACCATTCTCAAGCTCTCTTACAGTTCTTCAACCATCACCAGCTTCCATGATTGTATCAACTCACAATCCCTTGTTGCTCCCTCTGCCTACTTTGGCTAATGACTGGTCTTCCAAAATTGCCCTTCTGCATTCCTCCCTCCCATCCCTACAGCCCCCTCTCATCCCGCTGTTACCCATTGCCCCTCTTCTTCCTGGTCGTCTTTTAAATCTCTTTCCTTGGTTGCTGTTCTGAAGGCCCTCCAATCTCTTAACCTGTCTTCCTCTTCTTCTGATCCTTGGCCAGCATGGTTTGTTAAACATCTTGCTCAACCTCTCCTTCCTCTTATCTTGTCTGTGCTTAGGCATGTCTGTCAATTGGCACCAAGCCCACACCCTGGAAACATACCCTTGTCACTCCTCTCCTTCCCCCTCCCTTCCCTCCAATTTTTGCCCAACCTCTAATCTACCTTTCTTTGCTAAAATCCTTGACAAGCTCGTTCTACATCAACTTGACTCTTTCATAAAACATTCCAACATTTTACACCCCTGTCAGGCTGGTTTTCAGACCGGCCACAGCACAGAGACCCTACTTCTATCCATGTTCATGTATGACAGTTTATGGTCATCCTTAACCAATGGCACTCAGTCATCATGGTTTCTTTGGATCTCTCCTCAGCATATGACCTCATCAACCATTCTCTTTTGCTCCGCCACCTTCATTCCATTGGCATCTCCGGTGATGTTCTCTCTTGGTTCACCAGCTATCTGTCTGACCACTCCTTTCAGCTCTCTTCTTCATCTTGTTTAACATTTTTCTGTCTCCCCTTCTAACCGTTATCAAGAACAAGGCTGGGTGCCATTCTGCTACGCAGGTGACATAT
Source organism: Microcaecilia unicolor (assembly GCF_901765095.1). NCBI lineage: Eukaryota > Metazoa > Chordata > Amphibia > Gymnophiona > Siphonopidae > Microcaecilia > Microcaecilia unicolor. The sequence continues at coordinate 223,823,321 of NC_044032.1, read as the reverse complement.
ATATTTTATACAGGGTCCCTGATACTTCTTCCCCTCTGTCTTTACTAAACTGCCTTGATGCCATTTCTGTCTGGCTCAGAAATAACAGTCTTTTTCTCAAGAAATCTAGATGTGAATCCATTATTTTTCCCAACCCATACTCCTCCATTCCTGTAGCACCCATCTAATATAATAAAACGCACCGTGAACGTTCTGAAGACAACGTTCTGAAGTCACTCAAACACTCCCTGGCTGTAGGGTTCGTGGATTCATGGTGTGAAGCCAGCCAGCCGTCTCTGCCCCGCCCTCGCGTCAAACGTCATGACGTCGAGGGCGGAAAAAAAACGGATCGCACCCACGCATGCGGTTCCGGCAGCGCAGCGTCAGGGAAGGAGGCGGCGCTCCCGACGTCTCTAGCCTTCCCTTCGCTGTGTTCCGCCTTCTTCTGACGTCAAGGATGACGTCAGAAGAAGGCAGAACACAGCGAAGGGAAGGCTAGACGTCGGGAGCGCCGCCTCCTTCCCTTACGCTGCACTGCCGGAACCGCCACGGAGGTAAATTTAAAAAGAAAAAAAAAAGGATGTTGGGGGGAAGAGAAGAGGGTGGGCAGTAAAGTTGAATAATGACAGCATGGATGCGAGGGGGGGGGAAGAAGAGGGGGGCCAGGCTGGGACATGGGAGAGAGAGGAGCATGGATGTGAGGGGGGGTCATGGAAGGGAGAGGGGAATTGCTGGAAAAGGATGAATGGAGGGGGCAGGGGACAGAAGAGCATGGATGGGCATGGATTGGGAGGGAAAGGCTCAGGGAGAGAGGGGGATTGCTGGAAAGGGATGAATGGAGGGGGCAGGGGACAGAGGAGCATGGATGGGCATGGATTGGGAGGGCAGGGCTCAGGGAGAGAGGGGAATTGCTGGAAAGGGATGAATGGAGGGGGCAGGGGACAGAGGAGCATGGATGGGCATGGATTGGGAGGGCAGGGCTCAGGGAGAGAGGGGAATTGCTGGATAGGGATGAATGGAGGGGACAGATGGGCATGGATGGATATGGATTGCAGGACAGGGCTCAGGGAGAGAAGGGAATTGCTGGATAGGGATGAATGGAGGGGGCAGGTGACAGAGGAGCATGGATGGGCATGGATTGGGAGGGCAGGGCTCAGGGAGAGAGGGGGAATTGCTGGATAGGGATGAATGGAGGGGACAGATGGGCATGGATGGATATGGATTGCAGGGCAGGGCTCAGGGAGAGAGGGGAATTGCTGGAAAAGGATGAATGGAGGGGGCAGGGGACAGATGGGCATGGATTGGGAGGGCAGGGCTCACACTCTCTCTCTCATATACAATGTCTTTCTGACTCACACTCTCACACACACTGTCTCACACTGTATCACATTCACTCTCTATGTGCCACACAGTCACTCACACACTCGCTTGGTCTCATACACTCACTCTCACAGAGAATCTGTGTCTCACACACACTCTCTCTCTCACACACACACACACACACACACACACACTCTCTCTCACACTGTGTCTCACATACACACTTGCACACACTCTCATTCTCACACACACACTCTCTCACAAACACACTCACACCCAGACTCACTCTCTCTCACACACACACACACTCACACTTTCACTCTGTCTCTCACACAGTCACTCTCACATACACTCTCCCAAACATACACACTCCGAGGAAAACCTTGCTAGCGCCCGTTTCATTTGTGTCAGAAACGGGCCTTTTTTACTAGTTATCAATAATCACCCTCTTAATTTCTATGACTCTGTTAGAACCCTTAGTGTCATTTTTTACTCTAAACTCATGTATAAAACAGGATTGATCCTGTTGTCTGCTGTAACTTCTTCGCTCTTCATCATATCCGCACTGTTCGTTCTTTTCTTTCTCCACAGTCCCTGCATGCTTTGCTCCTGTCTTCAGTCATTTCCCAGATTAACTATTACAATTCCCTTTATGCTGGTCTCCCTCTTACTCCCTCAAATACCTTCAATTAATTCAATCTACAGCTGTCAAACTTATTCATCGAGCATACCACTTTGATACATCACTTTTCTCCTCTGCCTTGAACATTGGTTTCCTGTTTCCTCCCGAATTCAGTTCAAACTTCTTATGTTAATCAAGGGTTGTCTTCCCTCTTCCCCACCTATTTGCACAAGCTTCTGATTCCTTATGCCCCAACCTGTCTTCTGTGCTCTTCTTCAGACAACTTATTGTGCATCCCCTCTCTTTCCACTCTACATCTCACCATTTCTCGTGACTCTGCCTTTAGCTACCTTGGCCCTAAGCTCTAAAATTCTCTTCCCTCTTCCCTCAGGTCCTCCCTTCCCTTCCCTCATTCAAAGCTCTCCTTAGACTCACCTTTTCACTCTGGATTTTAAGTCTCCCCTTCCTAGTCCCTTCTCCCACTCCCCCTGATATGTCCTTCTTTCTCTAGCTTTGTCTCCCCCCCCCACCTTGACTCCCCTCTTGCCATCCCCACTACCTCCTTTATCCTCTACATCCACACTGCACTGCTGCACTTTTGTTTTGTAAACTGCTTAGTTACCTGTATGGATCTATTTGCGGTATATCAAGTCTGAGAAATAATAAATAAAATCATTAAAGACCTCTTTCCATGCACTTAGACTGATCCGAAGGATCCACATATAGTCAGAACTACACTAGGAAAGCTGTTCTGTCTTGGCACTATGTGATGACAACATGTACTTCTGTGCCTGATTACCTCCAGTTTGTTGTTGGAGAACGAACACAATAATAATAGAACTTAATACAGTACATTATAATTAGAAGGGACCAAATTTATGTTTTGAGCAAAATTTGGGCACAAATAGGTAGAAATCAATTGCAAGTACTGTTACTTGCCCAATTTTGAAATACTGCATTTAGAGAAATTAATCATGCAAAAACTTCTCAAAAATGCACCAGGAGACATTTTTTCATTAGAGTTTACTACAACATTTACAGTAGTAAATCATTTAAGAAAACACAGGCAGAATTCCAATCCAATCAATAGCCTCCCACCCAAAGCAATAACAATAATGAAAATAATATCATTTCACTCATGGCTAGTTCACATTTAAAGAGAGGGGAAGAAAATAATTATGAAACAGAAAAGGATACTTATGCAGCAAAATAGAACAAAATGTTCATCCATTTCTCACATCCCAAGACCCATCAACTCCCACCCCAGCCTATCACCAGCTAAAAGCACAGAATTAACATTACTACTCTACTGTTTATGTGCCAGGAGTGGAGGAGTATCCTAATAGACTGCAAATCAGGGAAACCAGCGTTCAAGTCCTGACTCCTGCTGATGCTCCTTGTGAGCTCAGGGAAGTCACTTCGCTCTTTATAGTCTAAGGTATAAATTTATTTTGTAAGCCTTCTGGAGACAGGGAAATATCTACTGCAATTGTTCCCCTGTTTAATTGAAAGGGAACCTTAGAAAAAAAAAGTTCATAGCTCCCATTTTTATAACTTCTACCATCCATGGCAGCAAGGATTTCCTGCATATTTATTTACTGAACACATATAACCCTGACGTAACACCTCTCTTTCAGAAGGGAACTGCAATATAAATAAAGATACTCAGGTTCTGCTTTCTAAAAATGCACAGCAGAAACCTCTACTGAGATATGGTATATGACTTTTTGACTTAGAGTACTCACATAGCAATAAGAGGAGATACCCTTTGGAAGGAAATTGTCTTGATATAAAATACCAAACCCACTGGGAGTAGCTTTGTCTTTGGATCTAGATTCCCCAGCCATTGCACCTCTATTGCTAGGGCAAGAGGCTTCCCTCTTGTCTCCCTAACTAACACACATCTGCATGAGGGAAGAGTTTCTCTGGCAAACACAGCCACTGCACCTAGAGAGACAGGGAATGGAGTACACCAAACAAAGCTTGCAAAGCTGTTGAATCTGCCCAAGAAGAAAGTTGGAATTGAGAACTAGGAACCAGCCCCTCTCCCCCCCCCCCCTCCCAGAATCCTAGAAATGTATCTGAATAAAATAACCTGGAGCGAGTCTCACTGAGGAAGAACCACCAACTATGGGCACTGTGAATAAGGCTCGAACAAACTCTTTACCCGGTTTTCGGCAATAATGGAAACCGAGGACGCCCATCTCAGAAACAACCAAATCCAAGCCCTTTGGTCATGGGAGGAGCCAGCATTTGTAGTGCACTGGTCCCCCTGACATGCCAGGACACCAACTGGGCACCCTAGGGGGCACTGCAGTGGACTTCATAAAATGCTCCCAGGAACATAGCTCCCTTACCTTGTGTGCTGAGCCCCCCAAAACCCACTACCCCCAACTGAACACCACTACCATAGCCCTTACGGGTGATGGGGGGCACCTATATATGGGTACAGTGGGTTTGTGGTAGGTTTTGGAGGGCTCGCTGTTTCTTCCACAAATGTAACAGGTGGGGGAGGGGGGTATGGGCCTGGGTCTGCCTGTCTGAAGTGCACTGCAGTACCCACAAAAACTGCTCCTGGGACCTGCATGTGCTGTCATGGACCTGAGTATGACATCTGAGGCTGGCATAGAGGCTGGCACAAGAAAGCACGAAGGCAGACGGTCTGCAAACTCCAAGATGGAAAACAAAAAAAGCAGATCGTGTAGAAATGAAATGCAATTTATTTAAACAATACAACAATATTTATATGAGTACAAACAGCCGACTAAAAAGGTCAGAGGTCAAAGAGCGTCCTTGGTTCAAACAGAACATCTAAATAAATAATTAAATAAATAAATAGCGACGTGCCATTATTAGCACTTGCCCCCTTTATTTAAAAAAACAAAAAGACAAAAAAAAATTCACAGCGGTGTGCCACTAATATGATTTTCCCTTTTATTTGAAAAATGAAAGATATTCATAAGAGTCTGTAGAATCAAATAAATACTGGATAAAAAGTGAATAAATTTTGAAAAAAGTCAGAATAACACAGCAAATACACTAAGCAATAAAAATTGATGTATGGTGGATGTCTTCAATGCCTATCTTATATATAATATAATATTGATTCTTAAAAGGCAGCGATCATAAGAAGGTTATAGAAAAACAGACAAATCTGTGTCAGCATTATATATAATAGCACGTCGCTATTTATTTATTTAATTATTTATTTAGATGTTCTGTTTGAACCAAGGACGCTCTTTGACCTCTGACCTTTTTAGTTTCCATGACACCATCAGCTATAAAAGATACATTTTTATATATATATGTTTTTTATATATCCCGTTGTTGAATATTGTCCACTTTACATGGTCCATTTTTTCTTCGATTGTCACATTATATATTATCGATCCTAAATACAAATTTTGTGGGACAATTGTGTCCTTGAGACTGACCTCTGACCCCCTGTTTCCTGTCTTAAGCTTCCTCTGTTTGCTGTGAGCTTTTTTCAGCAAACCCAGAGATATGTGACCGAAGCACTGGCTCCATGTAAGTAGAATTTTTTTTCAAGGCTTTTTTAACAGCGTATTCGAAATGGATTCAATATACAAGTTGTCACTATTGATCTTTTATAAACTGTGCACAGAATTACGTTATAAATTATACATAGAGACATATACGTTATTGTCTCCACCTCTTTCTAGATCAGTGGATCACGTTTTGAAATCTCTGACTCAGCTGTTTTTTTCCAAACCAACCCTTGATGCATGGGTTTTTTCCAAACCAACCCTTGATGCATGTGAGTCCAATACATTTTTTTAAAACACATTTTTTTAAAACAAGTCAAGTTCTCTATTTTAGCATATAACATTGATATTTACTCACACAAATCTTTTTAAATTAACAGGATTTCTACATTTTGCCTTATATTTGGCAACAAAGGATTTTCTGTATAGGTGGGTGTCTTAGCCTATGTTAATTCATTCTCATGTATACATAGGATATAGCTGTTCCTTTTCTTTTGATTTCTGTTTTATCAATATTTATATTTTAGATGATGTTCTCTATATATGTATTGCCCAAGCGATAAGTGTTATATATAGGGCATGTTTTATGAGATACATATTATTTTAAATTTATGTATGTATATACATGATATATTTGTTGTATGTGTATATAATTTTTATGTATGTTACCTAGAGATGTAATATTACAGCAGATTACTCACCAATTTTATTTTTTAAATATCTTTTATAGCCCTGAAGCAGCCCAGTTGGGCGAAACACGGCCTGTGTCGGGCTGTTTGTACTCATATAAATATTGTTGTATTGTTTAAATAAATTGCATTTCATTTCTACACGATCTGCTTTTTTTGTTTTCCATAGAGGCTGGCACGACATATTTTTTTTTTATTTCTTTTTTTAAAAATTTTCATGAAGTCTTTATTGTCAAATTAAAGAATCAGTACACAGTGCAATAGGAAAGCATTTTACACAAATACATAATCCAAAGCGCTAAAAGAGACGCCAGAAAATAGTATTCCAAACTGCAAAGAACAGCATAATAGAACTTCATTGTTTTATAAACTTTTCAGATTTCCCCCAGAATCCCCAACTCCCTCCTCCCATCTTCCCCCCAGCCTATTCAGACCACCCAACCTCCAAGGTTCCAGTCACTGTCCTCAGTTGTACTAAACATGATTTAGGAAAGGCTCCCAGATCGCATGCCACCTGCAAGTTTGGTTACGCCGCTCCGTTAGTAGCCTCTCCATCTCACAAACATACCTTAATTTAGAAAGCCATCTCGCTATTGGAGGAGTCTTAGACACTTTCCACCAGGTGGCAATTACAATCCTAGCTGCACTTGTTGCATACCTCGTCAATATCTGCTGATCATGTGAAAGGCTTGCCTCCTTAACCGAGAACAAGAAAAAGGCAGGGCTCCAAGGGATAGGGCATCCCAGCCATTTCTGTAACCGACTCTGGATGGATTTCCAGAATGCCCGTATCTTTGCACACGCCCACCATATATGCCCCATAGTGCCCTTAACCCCACAGCCCCTCCAGCACAAACCAGACAAGGTAGGATATATGCGCTGGAGACGCTCCGGCGTCAAATACCACCGGAACAGCACCTTGATAGCATTTTCCTTGAAGGGTACATGAGTGGACACTCCCACCGCTGCCCATTCTATCCTCTCCCACTCAGCCTCTGTCATCTCTAAGCCCAGCTCCCTCTGCCAACTTCCTCTATGAAGTGTGTATCATGGCGCCTGCAGTCTAATACAACTGTATAAGCGAGAGATTAAACCACTTGTCGTTGCAGATCCTTCACATATTGCTTCCATAGGCAACTTTTCCCTGGCAACCACCTCCCTGACTGCCCGTGTGGTGAGGAAATGGGTTACTTGTCGATATGCAAATTCGTCCCTTCCCACTACCGGGAATCTGGCCACAGCTTCGTCAAAGGACAACAATGAATTGCCCTCGAACAACTGTCCCCAGGTTCTCAAACCCTCTCCATACCATCTAGTGAACACTCCTTTTTCAGTCCCAGGGTAGAACATTGGGTTAAATGCTATCGGGGACAGACGCGATAGCATACATTTTTTCCGTGGAAAGAGACTATCCCAATATGAGAGCGTTACCTGAATGGCCGGACACGCCCCCTCCCCTGGCACAACATATTTTTAAAGATGTTTTTTGACAGTGGGAGGGGGTTAGTGACCACTAGGAGAGTAATGGGAGGTCATCCCGATTCTCTCCGGTGGTCATGTGGTCATTTCTGGCACCTTTTTGTGCCTTATTCGTTAAAAAAAACGTCCGGGTGAAAACATCCATATGTTCGTCAGGGACGTCCTTGTTTTTTTCAATTATGGGTCAAAGACGTCCAAGTGTTAGGCACGTCTAAGTCCCGCCTTCGCTACACCTCCAACACGCCCCCTTGAACTTTGGACATCCTTTTTTTTTAATCCATTTGGAGGAGTGACCGCTCCCCCTGTGCCCCCCCCCCCCCCAGCTGCGCCACTGTGGAGAAGTAACCTAATGGTTAGAGCAGTAGGCTGAGAACCAGGGGCTTTTTTGAATTCTCAACTGGTGGAGCCAGCACACTGCAGCAAGGATTTCATTTTGTTTAAATTTGCAGTAACTTTCTCCCCTCCCTTTCCTTCTGTTCCCACCTCACCATTCCACCAAGTTCCCAACACCACTTTCTGTTCTCCTTCTTCCACCTCCCCCCCCCCCCCCCCCCCCCCGTCCCGGACCATCAAGCCTACTTTGTTTAGCAGCCCCTGCAGCAACGACACACTGCCTGTTTGAGCCAGCATCGGATCCTTCCCTCTGCTTGCATGTCTCAACCTCGCAAAAACAGGAAGTACTTGTGTCTAAGCCAGAGGTGCATTATGGATCCAACACCGGCACAAGCAGCATGTTATCGCTGCAGGGACCACTAAACAAAGCAGGCTTGACAGTCCGGGGGGGGGGGGGGGTGGTGGCGGTGGCAGTGGAGAGAGAGAGAGGGGAAACAGAGGGTGCTGGACTCGGGAAGGGGGATTGATGGCGGTGGAGAGAGAGAGGAGAAACAGAGGGTGCTGGACTCGGGGGGGGGGGGGGTTGAAAGCAAGGAGGTTAGATAAAACAGGGGACGGGGTGATGCTATCTAGCCTTTTGACCCAAAACAATAGCAAAAACTGATTATTAGAAATAAGGGACTGCCTAAGCATGGTCCATCTGTAAAACATTTAAGCTGTCCCAATTGGATAGGCAGTGCCTTAAATGGTTGAGGACAAAATATTTTTAAAAACTTTTTTTACTAGACAGCTTTTTAGTTTATTTGAAAGCTTCCCATATTTAGATATAACTATCATGAAATAACACTTGAATATTACTAAAGCAGCTTAAAAAATTATTGTAGCTGGTAGAAACAGCACTAATAAACTCTGTATTTTGTGCTCATTTTTCTACACTATTCTATATAATACAGATGACCAAATTTCAGTGAGGGTATTCTGTTTCCTGATGGGTTCAACTTTATGTCAACTATTGTAATCTGCTTTGGGATGCCTGCTGTTATAAAGATGGAAAGCAGGAAGAGAAGAGGAAGATGGCAGACCATAGGAGGAGGAGGAGGAGTAAGAGAAGGGGAGAGATGCTGGACCCACAGAAGACGCATCTACACAAATCCTGATGGCTTGGATCCTTCCTGGATTGTGTATACTTAGCAGTCTTTCACTTCTGGTGTGCAGTTTGCTGTCTATACAACCTGGAAGGCACATGGCATTGAGGATTTGTGTAGCCATGTCTCCTGGCACAATAATAAGGTCTGCTCTTCTACTAAGGACTTACTGTGTTATTTTCCCCACTACTGTCATGCTTCAGCTGGGGGTTAACATCTTGAATATATTTGCTTCCGAATGCCATCATCATCCTCCAGTTTAAATGCCTAGCAATATATTGCCTACATTTCTCACTTAGGATCCGTTTTCCTGCTGTTGAAAGATGTAGGCCATTGTTACAGTATAGTGTTTTGTTTTTCTATAAATTGCCCCAAGTACTTGTACACTAGTTACGAGCCATGTATTGAAGTTGTCTGTCTAATGTTGCTTTTCTCTCCCTTTCCATAGATAGGTAATACTTCTGAAAATACAATATGCTTTAGGCATTCCCCTAACTTCTGGAAATTACTTTGTGCTACAAGGATGCTGTTTTTGGCTGGGTCATTTGTCCCCAGGTGGATTATAATACCAGTTTTAGAATCCGTTTTTCTCTGATTGTATGCAGTGTTTGGATTATATTCTTGCTAACTGAGGATCCGGAGGACAGTTAACCTTTTTTGAGACCCTTGGACTAATAGTTCTGATGATGGTGTCTCCTAGCAATAGGAGCTTTCCATTTTGAGATATTCTATCAGTACCTCATTGTATCAAGTATCTCTCTCCACCTCAGATACCATTTTTGGAGCATTCTAATTTTCCAATGAAGTAAAGGCCTTTTGTAGGGGAACTATGGGGGAATGGATGCCTCTATGACACAAGCTATAATTCTCCCAAACTAACTGTATCTCATCTATTCCTTAGGTGTGTGACCTCTCCCCCCCCTGAAAAATTCCTCTGCTGTAGGTATAAGGTGGGAGAATTTCAGGGAGGTCACTAAGACAATGGGGCTAGGACCAGTGGTGTGCTGGTAAATTTTTAACAACAGGCTCTCTCGCCAGGTATAGCCAGCCCCTCAATTTCAGGGGGGGGGGGGCGCAGAGGTGGAGTGGGGGCCCCAGTTGACCTCTGAGCTCCCACCCCCAAATTGCAGAGCTGGCTATATCCGGGGAGAGAGCCTTGGGGGGGGGGGGGGGGGGGAATGCATTATGTTTAGTGTGGGATAAAATGCCATAAATAAGTAAATAAATAGAAACTCTGAATGTTGAGCACCTGATTCTCATAACTTGATGTCTGTTTTAGAAGCCCTTTACCAGGAGAAAAAAAATCTCTGCACCAATATAACAAGGTTAGGGTGTCCCAATAGCCAGCCCCTCAAATGACACACCGATTATGATTTATAACAAATTACTACTCTACCTTTGAAAAATTATTCCCTTATTATATTTCCTCTGTGTACATCCGTATGCACAAGCCGGCATGTTTGAAAATACAATTTCTTTTTTTTACAATATCCTCCCCATGGTCCCCTCCCCCACCTTACCTAACCTATTCCAGGCATACTCCCCGCTCCCCTGGTCCCCCGAGCCACAGGGTCTCAGTACATATCTAAAGGTAGCCACCCTGGTGGTCTAGTGGATTCTTCAGGGTAGAAAAGATCCCCAGTCTTTCATGCCCGCAGCCGGCTCTGACTCTCCCGCTGCCACATTGCTTTTTAAAATGGCTGCCGAAACTTACAAGTGCGGCCTCGCAAGACTCCAGCGGAAGTCTCGTGAGGTCGCCACTAGAAGTCTCGGCAGCCATTTTTAAAGAGCAATGTAGCAGCAGAGGGTCAGCGCCAACAGTGGGCAGGAAAGACTGGGGATCTTTCCTTGCCCTGAAGAATCCACTAGATCACCAGGGCATTGCCAACCCAAGGATTTAAATTTGTCCATCACACCCCACCTATCCTGCCTTAGCCCCACCCATCTTTAGCCTCCCCAAACATCTGAGTCACTGACCACCTAGGGTTGTTGGTTAGTAAAGAAAGTTTGAAGACCCAAGACTGCTGGTTCTGATTTGGGTGAGAGTGAACTGGGAGAGTGCCTGAGAACAGACTACCCCACAGCCTACTGGGATTTAGCCCGGCCCCAGCTTATGCCCAGCTCGACATACTGAACTATTGTTTGTAACCCTGGTCCCGGGATCCTAACCCAAGAGCTTAGCCAGTGCCTGTGAATGGAGTGACTAGGACCAGGGTTACAAGTGTTTAAGTCCTTAAGGGAGTGGAGGTGAGTTGCAAAGGATGCTGTCTAACGGAAAAGCCCTCCTTTCAATTAAAATTTAAATTGGACCCAAAAGTCTTATTGTAAAAAGTATTTTCTTCAGATTTTTTTTTTTTTTGAGAAGAAAGAAAAACAAAACAAAAAGACTTTGGAAATCAATGTACCAAATGTATTTTATAAATATATCCAAATGATTGTGTGTCCCAAAAGATTTCTGAAACAGTAAGAGCTATAAACACATCACTTTTGAACAGATACTGCTGATTTCCTAATTTAAATAGATGGGTTGTTCATATCTCAACATTGATTTCCCTGGGACTCAAGCGGACCTGCTGATAAACATGCACTTACATCCAAACTTATACAGTGGTGTGGCAAAAGTCTGGAAAAAAAAACATATCTGCTGAATACAGATAAACAGAACATATATTGAAAATGATTAAAAACAACATGGATATAAACAGGAGAATAAGAGGTTAAAATTGAAAGCAGCCTCAAGAAAAGGTGAGAATTTAGGCTGGATTTGAACAAGGCCAGAGTTGGAGCATGATTCTGGAAGCCTAATATACTGTAACTGGGACCCTGCCTTTCCTGCCATGCAGCTGCTTGTTCAGTGCAGGAGGCAGGGCCTTGACACCTTCAGGCTTCTGGAGCTTTCCTTGGGCTAAGTCCTCCAGGACCTGCAATCAGGGGTTCTGGGACTTGTGCCAGCCTAAAGTGTGCACAGCACATATTGATAGTATTCCAGACTTTTGCAAACACTTATACTCCATATATTGGATCCCTAAATTTATGACTCCCATTATCCTTTCAGACTGTCACTGAAATACTTTGATGTTTCACTATATATGCTGTTACTTATCAAAATTTGCTTACTTCTGATCTGACGAAGAAGGGCTACCCTTCGAAAGCTAATCAAAAAATGCATTAAGTTAGTCCAATAAAAAGGTATCATTTTATTTTATTTTCTCTGTTTTATTTTATTCTATTTCTATTGACTGACTTATTTTCAAAATTAGGAACCAAATTTTCCACTGAAAATTCATCATAATTTAGGATCTTAAAACATATGCTTATAAATTCAGGCCTGCAATTCATTTGGGGGTCCTTTTACTAAGGTGTGATAATGGATTTAGTGTGCACTAATGATTAGCATGCGCAAAATGATGATGCCCATTATATTCCTATGGGTGCCGTCATTTAGCGCACACCAATCGTTGGTGTGTGCTAAATCTGCTAGCACACCTTAGTAAAAGGACCCCTTGGGCTCTAGATTTATGAACCCAGTTAATGAGGCTAGTGCTGAAAATCAATGTTAAGCTCCTAATGTTTTTTGTTTCCTCGCCTTAAATCCATCCCTTTTGATACTTACTTTTTTTTGCTCCTACATTTTAAAGTTTAATTACATTTTAAGTAGAAATTTAGGCACTTTGCACTAATAAGGGATTTATGCTTCTGACTTGCATTGAATATCTGGTTTATTTTTTGGCCAGTTTAAACATAACCAGTTAAGTTAATATTTAGAGACAGCCAGCTAAGTTTAAACCAGCCAAAGGTAGTCCAGCATATTGGAAGCCTATCTTTGGCCAGTTTAAATTTAACTGGCCAAAGCTGAATATTGCCTTGGCCAGTTAAGTTTAAACTGGTCAAAAATAAATCGGATATTTAATGCTGGTCACTGGAAATGGCCTAGCATTAAGTATCCAGGCTCATCGCTGACTGTGGGAGGCAGCTGTGCTAACTCTCGTGTCTGAATATTGACCCCCTAATACTTACCATATTTATTAACAAATCAGAAGCACAAACATTTAAAACTGCTGGAATAGATTTCAAGTTCAAGTGTTTCAGTCAACTACATACTGCTACTTCAAGGATTAGAATGTGGAAAAGTTCTACATCCTTCCTCAAGAAAGAAAAAAACAAAAAATGAGATTTATTATCAGACAATATCAGGCTCATTTTCAAAAGAGATGGACGTCCAAAAAGTGACATAAATCGACACTTGGATGTCCATCTCTTAGAGATGTCCAAATCAGTATAATCAAAACCCAATTTTGGACATCTCTAACTGAAGTCCATCGCAAGGACATCCAAATTTCTAGAGGGTGTATCGGAGGCATGGTGAAGGTGGGACTTGGTCGTTCCTAAGTCTTTGACCCATAATGGAAAAAAGCAGAGACGTCCATGACTACAACTTGGACGTTTTCTTCCGAACGTGTTTTTATTACGAATAAGGCACAAATGGTGCCTGGAATGACCAGGTGACCACTGAGGGGAATCAGAGATGACCTCCCCTTACTCCCCCAGTGGTCACTAACCCCCTCCCACCCTCAAAAACATTATTAAAAATATTACTTGCCAGTCTCAGATGTCATACTCAGGTCTATGACAGCGCATGCAGGTCCCTGGAGCAATTTTAGTGGGTGCAGTGCACTTCAGACAGGTGGACCCAGGCCCATACCACCCCTACCTGTTATATTTGTGGAGGAAGCAGCGAGCCCTCCAAAACCCACCAGAAACTCTCTGTACCCACATCTAGGTGCCCCCCTTCACCCGTAAGGGCTATGGCAGTGGTGTATAGTTGGGGGTAGTGGGTTTTGGGGGGGGGGGGTTGGGGGGCTCAGCACACAAGGTAAGGGAGCTATGTACCTTCTAGCATTTTATGAAGTCCACTGCATTGCCCCCTAGGGTGCCCGATTGCTGTCCTGGCATGTCAGGGGGAGGAGTGCACTACAAATGCTGGATCCTCCCACGTCCAAATGGCTTGCATTTCGATGTTTTTGACTTGGACATCTTTGGTTTTGAAAATTGCCGAAAGTCAAAGACGTCCAAATCTAAGGATGTCCTTGGTATTTTCAAAACGAAAGATGGACGTCCATCTTTTTTCGAAAATGAACTTTTCCCCGCCTCCGGATTTGGACATTTTACAAAGACGTCCAAATCCCAACTTAGACGTTTCTTTTGAAAATGCCCCTCTATGTGAAATATAGATATATTTTGTAAGAGCAGCACTAGCTATGTTAGAAGCCATTTTACTAAGCTGCACTAGGAAACTGGCTTAGCAACTCCTTATGCAGGCCTTTCCCATGTGCTAAGCCCATTTTTAGTGGCCATCAAAAAGGAGGGCTTTCTCCTATTTGTTTCATTAATGGATGGCCGTTTTAAAAACTTACTGCCGGAGCACTTACTGCCTCCTATTTAGGAGGCTCTAAGGGCTCCCACGTTATCGACATGCTGGCAATAAAGTCAGCAGACCTAGCCAAATAGTGCATTCACATCATTCTCCACCCCTGACATGCCCCTTCTAAAAACTTTTTTTTAAATCATTACCATTACTTAGGGGGAGATTCTATATATGGTGCCTAAACAATTGATACTGAAATCAGTACCGACTAAGCATATTCTATAATTGGTGCCTAAATATAGAAGGTGAGTCTTTAAGCTAGATTTGAACAAGGAAAATGAGCCAGCAGATCAGTATAATATCCAAAATATTTTATTAAAGATACTGTATATAAGACAGTTGCCCGACACAGGCCGTGTTTCGCCTAAAGAAGGGCTGCGTCAGGGTCTAATCTGCATCTTTATGAATAAGAACAAAAATTGCATATCAGGACAAGGAAATAAGAAAATTCAAAAAAAACCAGCACAAACAGCGTATCCTGTTGTGTTTCCGAATCACCAGTCAGTAGTCTCGGGGCGAAACACGGCCTGTGTCAGGCAACTGTCTTATATATGGTATCCTATATAATAAAAAGCACCTCCAACATTCTGAAGCTGACTGCGTGGCACAAAAACCTTGAGGCGTTCGTGCTCTCTGTAACTCCAAAACCGGAAATGACGTCACGCTGTTCCGGGATCGTCACCATCAGCAGTGCCCAATCACAACTCCAACGGACTAAAAAACTGGCAAAACAAGCGTGCCCGAACTTAAATCAATCAACGAAAAAAAAACTGCATTAGCCACACACACGACAACACCCCTCTCCCCTCCCCCCCCCGGGGTTCTCTGCCTCGCCCATCCAAAGTCGCCAATGGACGCTGTCACCCGCACACAGCCCCCATCACCCACCCTCCTCCCAAAAGCACACTACCGCCTACCTCCCTCTCCTATCACAATTCGGACAACCGACCTCCCCCTCCTCCCCAACCGAATCCCTCCCGAGATGCCGTTAAACACCCCATACTCTCCCCCCTCCCGTCAAGCTCCCTCTTCTCATTTGTTTCCAGCTGTCCAACCATAGCTTAAAAAACATTTTACTAACCTGACTGAAGCACAGTAAAGCCGGTTCGCATTAACTTTCCCCTTCTCTATCACCGTCCCGCCCTTGCGTAAACAGGAAATGAGGGCGGGACCACAGCTGAGAGAGAAAGGGAAAACTGAAAACGAGCCGGCTGTACTCTGCTTCAGTCAGCGAACAGCAACAAAGAATAAAAAAAAAACTTCTACGAAGCTCTTCAACGCTGCCACAACAACTTCTGAACAAGGTACACTTTACTCTAACAAAAAATGTGACTTACTCTGACACTCCAACTCTCTCACATACACAGTCAGTCATTCTCACACACACAATATCTCTCATACACTCTGTGACACACACTCTGACACAGTCACACTCTCTCTCTCTCTCTCTCTCTCCACACATACCAGTGATAGGAAAAAAAAAAGTTCTGCAAGCACCTGTACCACAATAAAGACTGACTACCCTATAAAGAAACAAGGTACAGCTTAATATAACTAAAAAAAAAAAAAAAAAAGATCCCCTCACTCTCAATGTCTGTATCACTAACATCCCAGAAAATAAAACATTCACTCTATTTGTCAGACACAGAGTATAACACTCATACACACTGTCTCTCTTTCTCTGACACACAGAGACACACAAGCCCAACACTACCCCCTCCAACTTCACCATCCATGCCTCCAACCCCCCCCCCCCCCCCCCACTAAGGGAGTTCCCAAAAAACACCTCTATCACTAACACACACAAACACTCATTCAAACGAACCTCCCAACCTCCACCCTCCCGCCACAAAACAAACACACAAAAAAGAAAAAATAATGTCACACACACACACACTCGCACATTCACTCCCTCTCTCACAGAGTCACTCTCACACACACTCTCCCAAACATACACACTCCGAGGAAAACCTTGCTAGCGCCCGTTTCATTTGTGTCAGAAACTGGCCTTTTTTACTAGTCTTTAATAAAATATTTTGGATATTATACTGATCTGCTGGCTCATTTTCCTCGTTGGATTTTGCAGATCGTTTGCCTTGCTGTTTTTTGGATTTGAACAAGGTCAGAGTTGGAGCATGATTCTGGAAGCCTAATATAACCGGGACCCTGCCTTATCTGCTTTGCAGCTGCTTGTTCAGTGCAGGAGCAGGGCCTTTACACCTTCACACTTCTGGAATTTTCCTTGGGCTAAATCCTTCAGGACCTGCAGTCAGGTCCTGAAGGTAAGTATATTCTATAATCAGTGCCTAAATTTAGGCACCAGTTAGAGAATGCACTTACTTGATATCTCAGCGCCTAAACCACGTGCGTCCATTTAAACCAATGAAAACGTAGCGTAAATCCTGGTGTGTAGATTTACGTGCACTGGGCCATATTCTATAACTACATGCATAAATTTCAGAATGGCCATGAAACGCCCACTTCTCCATCCATAACCACACCCCTTTTTGCCCACACGCGATAGAAGTTTGGCGCACTTTGGTATATAAATTCTAATCAGTGCCAATTAGTACTCATTATTGCTTAAGTGCTGTTATCAGCGCTCATTAGCTTAAACTTGTTCAGTTACACACATTGTTATAGAATCCCCACCAATTAGGCACACTATATAGAATCCAGGGATTAGCGCATGCAGATGACAAAACTAACATGGAAGGCATTAGCGCGTTCTGCATTAAGCCATTTTTGCTGCATTATGTTCACATTAGCACCTAGCACAGCTTAATAAAAGGGTCCCTTAATTTATTAAAGCAATATATAACATATATGACATAGTGCATTTATCACACTCTCTGTTATATTGTCCCCTGGTGACCCCTGGTATTTCTGCTGGAAATTAACACTAGAAATAAGGGCCACTCAAATCTAATACATGAAAAAATCTACAGAACTTTGCATTATAGAAGCCTAGAATATGGTGTCAGATAAAGACCTCATCTAGTAAGATAATTTGTGTAGCCATACATAAGATTATATTTTTGACAAATTGGACAGAAACATTCAAATCACATTTCTTGTGAATATTGCTGGCATGTGTTGCCAATATGTATGTGCTGGTACAAATAGCATGAGTTGACTCTAATATGCATATTATAGCACAGGGATGAATCACAGTAGAGTACAAAATACCATCCATATATTAAAACTTTTAGATTAGATTAGGTACTTTCAGAAGCCAGCAACTCTCACATGCATCATTTAAGTCGTCATCAATCAGCATACTCCTCTACTATATAAATTGCATCCTTATGTTTCCCATCTAAATCTGATTAACCTTTTTCTTAATGATACAATTTTCCTGTGCCCTAGGGGGCTATATCTATAGATGCATACAGGCCAGGGTCTTCCATTCACAGGCAGCTAACGAGCTAGAATAGTTATTCTCCTGTTTTTCCTTTAGCTCTAAGCTTTCTCATGGACCACTTTCCTCTCCTTCATTTTACAATCCCCATAGAGGGCAATATTCAAAGCCCTGTTGAGCATGTAAAATAATCAGCTTATTTTAGACAGATACCATTAGGAAAATATTTAGTTAAATCTAACTAGCTAGAACTGCAATCATATATTCTCCTATATCGAGCTGGAAAATAAATATTTGATCGGCTAGATTTTGCCCCTTATCTTACAAGGATCCCCATTTGTAAATAACAGCTTTTTTTATGTGTAGATTTTCATACAAGTGCACACCTAATTCTAGAATGCACACGGTGTAATTTTAAATACTATCTCCCTAATTCTGTAAAAGTCACCAAAAATATTGGGTGCACGCCTAATTTGCATGCTCAATTTATTTGACTAACAAGCTAATTAGCATCAATAATTGTTTTTTAAAAAGTAATTACTGTAACAAATTAATTATTTTATTTATTTATTTACTTATTGGGACTTTCTAACCACCTTTATGAAGAGATTCACCCAGGCGGTGTATAGCAGGTACAGTTTAACATAAAACTTACAATTTTGTTAACAGCATAAGAATAGTAAAATGAACCTTCTGGTCTGCAGCATAAGAATAGTAAAATGAACCTTCTGTTCTGCTGAAATCTGAAATATTGTGCATATTCTATCCATCACCACTTCTCCTATATTTGAAGACAGGCTACAGTCCGATTCCTCAAACGTTATGTGTGAAGGATTCAGAGATTCCCTTAATTTAACTATTGCATTGTTTTAAAAAAAAAAACTGTGCAAGATCTTCAGCTGCAGGAGGGGACTCATTAGAAATAGTTTTGGCTTGTGAATTAGTTTATTGATTAAGGGGTCCTTTTACTAAGGTGCGCTGTAAAATGGCTTACGGTAGTGTAGGCATGGGTTTTGGGCACGCGCCAATCCATTTTTAGCGCACCTGTAAAAAAGGTCTTTTAAAAATTTTTGACGATAATGGGCACGCCTCAAAATGAAAATTGCTGTGCATCCATTTTGGGTCTGAGACCTTACAGCCAGCCATTGACCTAGCGATAGTCTTACCCGGTAACTGGGCGGTAATGACCTATATGCATCAAATGCCACTTGACGCGCTTAGCTGATGCACGCCAGAAATTAAAAAATATTTTTCAGGCATGCGTAGCAGACGCACGCCAAAAATGAAATTACCGCAAGGGCCACACAGTAGCACTCAAGTGCACTCAATCTGCAGCCCCCCACTACCTCTCTGCCCTCCTCTCCCCATATGTTCCCACTCGTAACCTCCGCTCTCAGGACAAATCACTCCTATCTGTACCCTTCTCTACCACCGCTAACTCCAGACTCCGCCCCTTCTGCCTCACATCACCTTATGCCTGGAACAGACTTCCCGAGCCCATACGCCATGCGCCCTCCCTGCCCATCTTCAAGTCCTTACTCAAAGCCCATCTCTTCTCCCTTGCCTTTGGCGCCTAACCACTTTCCCCATTCATGTTACCTACACTGACTACATAGTTTGTAACCTCTAGATTGTAAGCTATTTAGTTATAACCTTTAGATTGTAAGCTACCTACACTGACTACATAGTTTGTAACCTTTAGATTGTAAGCTCTCCTGAGCAGGGACTGTCCTTCCCCATGTGAAACTTGTACAGCACTGCGTAACCCTGGCAGCGCTATAGAAATGCTAAGTAGTAGTAGTAGCGGTGCAGTAACTCCATTTTGGCACATGTTGGGTGCGCATAGACGCTTATGCGGCTTAGTAAAAGGGCCCCTAAGTAATCTAAACAGCTTTTTTTTTGTTACATTTGTACCCCGCGCTTTCCCACTCATGGCAGGCTCAATGCGGCTTACATGGGGCAATGGAGGGTTAAGTGACTTGCCCAGAGTCACAAGGAGCTGCCTGTGCCTGAAGTGGGACTCGAACTCAGTTCCTCAGGACCAAAGTCCACCACCCTAACCACTAGGCCACTCCTTTTTAACATTGTCCTTCTTTCCTTACTTTCTTTAATCATTCATTTACAACCATTAAATCACAGACCTCCATTTCTTCCTATCATCTCCTGATTCTTATAACACTATTTTTCCAGTTTCCTGCATAATCTCTTTAGTTCCCGTAATTCAACTGTAAACTACTCAACCCTCCTTTTCTTTTTACTTGTTGTTGCTCTAAATGGCATAATTTCATCCAGAGATCATTCCATTTCCATAGTAAATTATCTACATTCTCCCGAGTCTTGTTCAAGTTTCTGATCAAGCTTATTCCAGAAAATCTATCAATTTTCCCACTTGTTTGACACTGATTAAATAATATCTTTGCACACACATTTACGTTAGATTTTAGAAACCAGAAATAGAAGAGGAGCCAGTTAAGGAGAGGAGTAAAATAACTCTTTGCTCAGAGTTTTTGATGTTGTGGTAGACACCACAGAGTTTTTCACTACTGCCTCCTGAATCACTGCTGGAGACCACAGTTCCAAAAGAACATGGTCATTTGAACATTTCAGCATTTGCATGTGCCTTAAAACAGGCATAAAAGCCGAAGCAGTAATTTCTTAAGGTGTACATGTGTTCTCGTTATAAAATGGGAAATACATGCATACTTTTCTGGCCTGCCCACAACAAGCGCCCTTGAAATCTTTGTGTCCTCTAATGGCTTTTTAACTACCATATATGCATGTATTCAATCTAATATGTAAATGCTGCTTAACCTTGTATTAATTGTCAGTTGTGTGCACAATGCATCTTAGTCACTATTCTAGAAGCTGTGTGCTCATTTTCTCTCATGTGCAGCTTGTAGGAGTGTATGGCCAAGGGAGGGGCATGGGCGGGTCATGGGTCTGACCAGCGCTTTTACTTTTGTTTTCCTTATGATTTACAAGCAATTGTGCACCAGCAAGTACACATCTCTCTTTTTGCTTATAAAGAGATTGATGGTGAACCCTGAGGCAGGCGGATTTCCCCGCCGAAACACGACCAGTGTCGGGTCCTGTTTCTGGTGCTCTGAATAAAGCGTGACTAAGCAATATCTCCTGTGGTGGTCCGTCCTTTTAGCCAGCCTTTCCTCCTTTTCTGCTTGTGCTGGTCAGGGGTCTGCCTATGAGTTCAGCGCACAGGTTACAGAAGACTACGGGTTAGGTGCCTAACTGCCAACAGTTAGGTGCGAACACTTACACCAGCCTTTGACGTATCATAAGTGCTCAGGCCTAAAGCACAAGACTGCAAAATTATGCAATGAAGCTGCAGTGTGGTAAATTTAAAACGAATCGGAGGAAATTTTTCTTCACTCAACGCGTAGTTAAACCCTGGAATTCGCTGCCGGAAAAGGTGGTTAAGGCAGTTAACTTAGCGGACTTCAAAAAAGGGTTGGACGGCTTCCTGGAGGAAAAAGCCATAGAATGTTATTGAATGGACGAGGGAATACAGTATTTCTAGGATGGGCGGGACAAATTGCTTGTTCTTTTGGTCGTTGTCGGTGACAGGGTGCTGGGCTCGATGGACCCTTGGTCTGTCCCAGCATGGCGATGCTTATGTACTTATGTACTTATAATGGCAGTTCTGCGAGGTAGAGAAGGCAACACCTTCTAAAACTTTGGGGGAATATTTCTAACCTTTTCATGTGGTTCTTTCAGTTTTTTTAAATCAGCTACTTCAGGAGGCTCCCCTATATCCAACCACAACACCCCTAACAAGAAACTAAAATGTTATGTCCTCCTTATCACAATATATATTTTATATGTCACTAATTCTGATTAGAAAAAAAAAAACAGAGCTCAACTTCACCACTCAGCAAATCAAGCTATTAAACGTTGGTTAGCTGATAACCATACAATAAAAAAAATATTTATGTGCTCACTTGTGAGAATAAGGTATAAAGGAATAAAATACCAGTAATTCCCTGCAAACACTGTCACATCTTACAGGTGTCCAGTGTTTATTTGCATATTGCACAGTGCCTTCAGCCTTGGTTACATTACAGCACATTGGACCCACAGCTGGCTCTGCTATTGCTGGAGTCGTTATGGATTATAGTGTCTCTGTCCCCTGACCAGGTATTAATAGAGCTTTCCTCAGCAACCCACCAGTGATTAATGAGATGAGAAGATAAAATACTCCACCTGCTGCAGCAGCCATGAAAACGGAATTAATGAGCGCTTAAAAAAAACACTGGAGTCTCGGGGCCTCAGTGTACTGTACCAGGCAGAGCAGCTGATTATTTATCTCGGCTCGTAATGATGCTGTTTGCAAATGAGTTAGTGCCTTCTGAATTAGTGCACTCACAGATAGTCAATCCAAGGAAAATTATGCATTGCAAGGATAATTACTGTATATTATAAAAATACTTATCTGCCTTCAAGACCATAGTCTTAAAATAACTTATACTCATTATTCCATTGTGTATTACTTAAGCATAGTAAATTGGCTATTAAAATACACAGTGGAATAATTGGTAGCTTTACTATTCAATATGCTTTATGTAGGAAATGGATAGGGCTAGATCGACAGCAGAGAGAGAAGCATAGACAGGCTGGAAGTGCATACAAGTAAGAGAGGGAAAGAGAAAGAGACAAGACAAAGAATCAAAATGCACTATCAAGAAATACATGACACTGACACTCTGCAATGGCTCCTGTCCCGTCCTACTCGCTTTTCGTTTACTGGGTAAGGGTGCTATATTTTTCTTTAAGTAGGAAATACAAGCAACAACTTCATTCAACGCAACAAATTCATGCCAATGGAAAAATGTTCTACACCCAGTTCAATCAACAATTTGCAGATATTATAATTAGGTTCCTTAACTTTTGCTTGCATCTTCCACGTTGACTGGTCATAGCGGACCCTACACTCTGCCTTCATACTCTAGTGCTCCTTACATTTTCAAAAACAGTCTCCATTTCCATCTGCTGTGCTAATAATACTATCTCTTCCTTTTATCTGCCGTAAGAAGATGATTTTCTCTTGCTTTCTTCTGAGAGATTCTCTCCAATGCCCATTCTGTAGGACCTATATTATAAAGTAAGGCCTGGATATCCTGTCATTTTTAGCTAGCTGGAGGGACTTATCCTTGCAAGGGTTCAGTAACCCCTTTCTTGGTCTCAGCCTCCTCCACAAATCCCTTATCATCTTCATTAGCATAAACAGGGTTTAACTGGTTGACAAAAGGGAAGTGGACCTGTGGAGAATTGGAACCGGCAGGCAAGCCAGGAGCAGAAGCAACAGGAGAAGACAGGCTAGATTAGGGAGTAGAGTAACTGTTCTCTGCTCTGCTCCAGGCTCACCCCCTACCCTCCTCTTCCAGCAGGCCGGCAGGGAGGAGTTGGAGCAGAACACCCCTGCCACTCTGGAGCCCAAAGAGAAATGGTGGAACTGCATTCCACGCTGTTCTCCCAGAAATTAAGCCCTCAGCATAAAGATTAAGTGAAATATGAGACCTACGTCTATAAGATCTTCTCCTTTCAGCAGACAAAATGAGTTCAATTTTCAAAAACCCCATTTGATTGTAAAGTGCATGAGTACTTAAGAGGTTAATTTTATATGATTTTCTTCTTTTCAAAATAGGGATTTATGCACATTGTCCCCTGGTTGAATTGAGTGATGAGGGTGATCTTTTTTGCTGGAAAAAAATTTTGGAAGCCTGCACTTAAAACCTCTCATTTTGCATCATTACTACAGACTAATTACTTTTGATAGATAAAAGTTATTGGACTCCAGTTAAACAGTCTGGAATTGATGCTGGGTTGGAGCTGGTAATTGCTGCTGGGCATGTAAGGTACACATGGGGACCTTATTGCATTGATTGTATGAGTGTGGTTCCCTGACGACTTATTGGGATGAGATCTGGTCTCAGATTTCTAGTTTGTTTGGTCTCCTGGAACCTCTTACATGCAAGATTGTGATGTGGAGGTCTGTAGGGCTGTTTCCTCCTGTATCTAAGGCGGAGAGGAGATTGTTGGATTTCTTATTACTGGTAGCAGGGAAACTTGTGGTGCTTATTTTGAGAAGAGAAAAAACATCTCTAAAGCTGCACAAAGTGGCAGATGGATGTTTTTTACAGAAAAAAATCCAAAATCCAAGTCATGATTTTTGAAACTCAGTTTTTACCACAGTTCATCTAGGGGTATGTTGAGGGTGCATTTTTGGAAGAATTTGGGAGGGCCCAGAATTTGGACAATTTTTAGGGATAATGAAACAAATATTGGGACATTTTTATCTGGACCTGTTTTGATCACTACTAATAAACAATACTCCGAGCTGAAGAAGATACTTTTACAACATGTACTATAAGTCACAATAAGGTGCTCTAACTGACTAGCTGACCACTGAAGGGATTAAGGCATAATCCCCAGTTACTAACCCCCCTCTCACCACCCAAAGATGTCCAGGCTCTGTGTAGTGGATTGTAGAGAAAGGGACCAAGATCCATATGCCACTCTAACTAGTATACTTGTAGTGTAAATTGTGAGCCTTTCAAAACCCACAGAATGCCAACTGTACCTATAGATAAGCGACATCTGCAGTCCTGAGGGCTTTTGTAGTGATGTACAGTAGATTTTTAGGTGTTCCTGGAGAGCTCACAAAAATAAGGGTGTTAATGTGGGATTTGCACCTGGGTCCCTTTATGTGAAGTCCACTGCACTGACCACTAGGCTGCCCCTCTGCTCTGCTGGGATGCCTATGTGGTCAGTTTACTAGTAATGGTGCCACACAGCTATCCCTATGGTTTATTTTTGTGCATTTTTCTCTAGGACTTTTTTTTTAATGATACCTAAAGAAATACACACCGAGCACAAAAATGTCTGGAAAATTTTCAAATAAAAAGAATAGATGTTTTTCCAGTTCAAAAATTGCTATGTTCAGGATGAGAATTTAAGACATTTTCAGCAAAACGTCTATGACTTGGATGTCATACCAAAAATGCCCCTTCATGTCTATATCACAGATATGAAGGAGAAATGTCTTGCAAGGAACAATTATTGCACCAAGTTGGACGATTATATTTCAGCACACTTAACTTGATACCTATTATGCTCTGATGTCTTGTTTCATTGATTGTTTGTCGTTCTAATGTTTTGCCAAAAGTTTCTACAAAATTATATGCACAGCATAATGCCCATATTCTGTATATGGTGCCCAGAATTGTGCACCCAAATTTGTGCATGTACTCAAGATGTGCACACCAGAGGCGTAGCTACGTGTGGTCACGGGGACATGGGCCACCGTAGATTTGGCCCTGCCCCCCCCCCCCCCGCTGCTAAACCCCTTGTCCCCCCCCTCCCACCGCTGTTGGGTACCTTTGCTGGCGGCAACCCCCGCCAGCCGAAGTCCTCCTCTCCGGCGCAGCCGCATTGCTGATCTGCAAGGGCAGGCTTCTGTTTCTGTGAGTCTGACATCCTGCACGTAACATGCAGGACATCAGACTCACAGAAACAGAAGCCTGCCCTTGCAGATCAGCAATGCGGCCACACCGGATAAGAGGACTTCGGCTGGCGGGGGTTGGTTACCCCTGCCAGCAAAGGTACCCGATGGTGACGGGAGGAAGAGGGGGTCGAAAGGGTTGGCCCTGGGGGGGGGGTCAAAGGTGGTGGCGGCAGCGGGGAGGTCAAAAATGGTGGGGGGGGTCGGCGGTGCTGGGAGGGGCTAAAATGTGCCCCCTCACCTCGGGCTCTGGACCCCCCTCCCTCCGAAGTCTGGCTATGCCCCTGGCACACACAAATTAACTAATGAGCCAATTAACATCAATAGTTTGATGTCAACAACCAGTTATTGATGTTAATTGGCTTTCATTAAAATTTGCATATGCATCTGGCTGTGCACTATTCTAAAAGGCGTATGTGACTCAAAAGATGGTATGGCCTTGGGCATGTCAGGGGCAATGGCGTAGCTACGTGGGGCCAGGGGGGCCTGGGTCCCCGTAGATTTGACCCTGGACCCCCCCTGCTGATGACCCTCTCGACCCCTCCCCTCCCACCATCGCTGTCGCCTGCCTTTGTTGGCGGGGGACCCCAATCCCCGCCAGCCGAGGTCCTCTTCTTCCCGCAAAAGGCTTCCTTCTGTTTCTGACGGACATCAGACTCACAGACTGAAGCCTTGCAGATCAGCTGATCTGCAAGGCTTCGTTCTGTGAGTCTGACATCGTGCAGGACGTCAGAAATAGAAGGAAGCCTTTTGCGGGAAGAAGAGGACCTCTGCTGGCGGGGGTTGGGATCCCCCGCCAGCAAAGGTAGGCGACGGCGGGTTGGCGGCAGGAGGAGGGGGTCGAAAGGGTTGGCGGCAGGGGGGGCAAAGTTGGCGGCAGCAGAGTCGGCAAATGGGGGGGGGGTCGGCAATGGCGGGGGTGTCGGCGGCACCTCCAGGGGGGGGGCTAAAATGTGCCCCTTCACCTCGGGCTCTGGACCCCCCTCCCGCCGAAGTCTGGCTACGCCCCTGGTCAGGGGCATTCTGAAAAGTTACACACAGAATTATAGCATATGACCTCAGGGCACCTAACTTGGGCACCAGCATTTACATTCAGGTTTCAGTATGTGTATGTCTGGCACGTAGTGCTTTTTTTGTGCCGGTACACGCCAGTATGGAGTACCAGCACCTTTTTTTCCCTTCTTCACTCATCTGCCCCATCTCCCGCGGCCACACAGCTGCTTTTCCTATGAGCAGCAGCAGAGCCACGGGTACAGCACTGCAACGAGTAGCAGGTGCGGGGCTCCAGTGCTAGGGCATGCGCTGTTGTCTCTGCCAATCCCTTGCCCCGGAACAGGAAGCTGATGTCAGAAGAGCAGGGGATCGGCAAAGCCAACAGCGTGCGCCTGAGTACTGTGGCCTCATGCCTTTTTCTGCTTCTGGAGTTGCTGTATGGAGTGAGATGCGGCCGGGGGAGAAATACCGGATGGAGAGGAGAGGGGATAAGTGGAGAAATACTGGATAAGGAGAGAGGGGGCAAAGAGAGAAGTACATTGGAGCAAGACCTCAGATCATCTTAAAAACAAAACAACAAACTTTAAAACTTAACTGAACTTCCACTGGTAACCAGTTCGGAAATATTAGTATAAATGAGGAGAAATTCTATCAAATTTCTTTAAACTACAGACAAGTCGAAGGGCTGTATTCTGAATTGTATATAGCTTTCTAGTTAGAAGTTTTGTACATCCCAAATATTACAATAGTCCACTAGATGCCGGGGATCATCTCCAGGTAAGTTCTAAGCCTGGATGGGGGGGCCGAGGATGTAGATAGGGATCAAACACATGATCAAGGGTACTGGAAAGGGTTTGGAGGAGTTGGAAAGGGAGGGGTTGGAGAGATCAGAGAAACAGTACAAGGGGGAGTTTGATTGACAGACCTTCTCATGCAGGACCCAGCTGAATATTGATGGGATCTGCATAAGTACCAGCGACTGTCTCCTATCCGGTCAAGCCTGGATATTCAATGTAAATGCCCACACATGACTTGGCATTGAATATCTGGGTCTTAGCCAGTGATAGTAAGCATTTAAAAAAAACTGTTCACTATTGCATTCTGAATATCGGGGGATCAATAACTTACCTTGAAATCCTGAAAGAAAAAGAACATTTTGGATAGCCTTTAATTAATTTTTTAAAAAGTTGAGAAATATAATTTCTTGGAATCGTACCTGATATTGTGAGAGAGAATGCAAATACAAAAAAAGGCTTTCTGTTAATAGCAAATAGTCATATGAGTTTTGAAAACTTGTTTGCATTTAGTAATATTTAAGGGGCCCTTTTACTAAATTGTGTTAAGCCATTAACATATTAATTAGCACTTGTTAACTTCTTCTAATTAAGCATACTGTTACTAAAGTGGCATGGCAGTTAGTGTGCACCAAGTCACATGTTAACTCCCTGTTGTGTTAAGGGGTGGGAGCTATGCACATCGAATGGGCATGGACTGCATACTACAGTTACTGTGTTGTACTTACTGTGAGTTGTCACTTTCACAGTTAATGCAGGTTCACTTAATGCCTCTTCAATAGGAGGTGCTCAGTGCATCTGAGATAATTGCACCCAGGTTTATGTGCAGTAGTGCACTTTTCAGTGTAGTGATTGTTGAGGACATTCTGAGCACTCCCAACAATTACCGCACAGACAGAACTTAGTGCAATTTAATTTTTGCTGTTAAAGCATGCTAAGTGCAAAAACAGAGTGATCTATATACATCACCTCTCAATAGTCCTATTAGTTCACCAGTCTTAGTCAACTCACCTCTACCAGCCCTGCTAGCAAAGATCAACCCTCCATCTTCTCTTTTAAATCAAATATGGCAAAAAGATAATTGAGAAATACCACCACATTTCAAAAATCTCCCTCTGGATCTTTTTCAGATGAGATACAGATATTTATTTAGACACAGGGGATGTGGAAGAGGCAGAGGTTCAAGCAGATTCTACCAACCAATGAACAGAGATTACCGCCTGAAAAGTTGGAGATGAAAATTCAACCTTTCCAACAGTACTCTCACCAATACAGAATCCAGTGTATTACAAAAAGGTCTCTCCTTTGTTCCTACAGCCAAATATAACGCATCTCTTCAAATTTACAAGAAAACTTCAGAGCATGTACACTTTTTCCAAGAACACACCCTGTGCTGATTTTTCTGTGGTCAAAAATCCCTCAACATGGCTTCCTCCAGAACCTATTGATTCATTAATTCTGCCATTCAGTTCCTGTGCTGAACAAGATTTAAAGATCATAGAACAAAAAAGGAGACCCAGCTTTCAAAACCTCACGAGAGAAGAACAAGATGCAATCAATTCCCTAGCTGGAAATCCAGAGATAATCATAAAACCATCAGATAAAGGAAGTAGGATCATTGTTCTTAACTGCACAAATTATGTCACAGAAATAGAGAAGCAACTTAGTGACAAATGGTATTATATCCCATTGGTATACGATCCTACCCCGGCCTTACAGAAAGACATTATGGTCATCATCCAGATTGCCTCAAAAGCAGGTTTTTTGACCACAAAGGAATGTCAGTTTTTACAGGTGCAGACTCCGATCATCTCCACCATCTACATACTACCAAAGATACATAAGTCCGTTACCAACCCATCTGGGAGACCTATTATTTCCAGAAATAACTCAGTGTTAAAACCATCGTCCATCTTCACAGATTTCTTCCTGCAGCCATATGTTCCATCGATCCCATCCTACATGATTTACCATATTACAGGACTTTGATGGAGATCTCACAAACATGCTCATGGTCACCCTTGAAACTGACACACTTTATACTAATATTTCCCAACTAGAAGACTTGACGATCATCGAAGAAACACTCAAGAGGACATAATCCCACAGACGCATTCTGAACCACTTCATTCTCACCTTTGCAATCATCTCTTTGACTAACAATTACTTCTGTTTTCAGCATATTTTTTATCAACGAGTAAAGGGAACTGCAATGGGGTTCTCTGTGGCCCCAGATGTAGCAAACTTATACGTTGCCCATTTAGAGAAGACATTTTTGGCAGATTACCCATTTCAGGAACATGTTATCTTTTATAAGAGATATATTGATGACATCTTTCTGATATGGAAAGGAAAAATATCAACGCTGGATGCCTTTTTTTCATGGCTCAATATGAGAGATGAAAACTTGAAGTTTAAGATCTACTATGATAGATTTGAAATCAACTTCTTCAACCTGTTTATCAAGAAAGACGAATATCAGTTTACCATATCCCTCTATAGGAAATCTACAGACTGCAACACTTTTTTGAATTACACCAACTACCATCATCAAAATCTGAAAAAGAAATTACCTTTGTGCCAGTTTTTACACCTGAGAAGAATTTGTTCCGATTTTGAAGACTTAAATAAACATGCAAATCTAGTGGCATGGCGATTTAAGAGTAGAGGGTACCCCATGCAACACATCAAAGCAGGATACTTAAAAGCAAAGAGTAACTCCTGATATTGTGTACACCCTTTGATTTTTCTATCAAAGAGTAACTCCTGATAATGTTTACACCCTCCAGTTTTCCCATCCAGAAAGTTAGATTCAACATTCCATCAGGCATCATTAGCAAGGGCACGACTTTTTCAAAGAAAAATGTCTTGTTGTTGCCTATTCATGGGAGAGAAACCTTAAGGAAATACTTGTCCCATCTAGCCTCCTGATCTACTGTCTACATCTGAAGAGCAGATTTTTTTTTTAGGACACCGAAAGTGTGGATCATGCAGCGTGTGTCTGCATGCACTTGACTTCTCCACCTTCATGCATCCATGCACCAGACGTAACTATAAGCTGTTCCATACATCTGACCTCAACATCTCCAATGTCATCTACATCATACTTATTTGCAAAACTGATTTTTCTTCAGACCTAGATCTACACAGTTTTGCTTGCATCCATTATATATCTATTTTCAAGACTCCTGAGGCAGGCACTCCAGCACTGAAAGACGATGCTGTGTCGAATCTTTTAGGTGTATTTGAATAAATACTGTAGAGAAGGATTTTCCAGTCTCCCTCATGTTTTTGGAAGGACCATTCACTCCTCACTCTACTCCTTGGTTCTTGACCTGTTTCGTTCATAGGGATTGGTGTTCCAATGTGGCAACCATCCACATTATGTCCCCTTAAACCCTTGATCATTTTTCCATGATTTCTTCAGTATCTCTGTCCCATCCTGGAACAGGGTTCATTCACTCATACAATGCCAGTCCTGCCAGAAGTGAGGCACACCTGCTCCCATTTGTCCCACCTGAGGTGGCTATTATAAAGCACTCCTACCTCATTCCCAAGTCAGGAACATTACTGCAGGCACTTCTGCCTTGTGCAGAGGCTTCCAAACACCACACTTGCAAACTTCTCCTGCCTTGGTACCCAGGACTTCGACCTTGGTGCTATGGGTCTCGGTGGAAGTGGGCTACTAAAGACCAGAATTTTCTCCAAACAACCTCTTATTATTTTCCCTTGACCTGCCCCTAGGGCTGGACTTTATTCTGATTTCCATACTGGGCTATCAATACCAGCCCTGTCTCCTTAGTGACCACCCTGAAAATCCTCCTTCCCACCCTTCAAGCATGGGCATTTTTGGGGAGGGGGGATCAAATGTACAATAAGTGTTCAGCACATAGATACTGCGTGAGCCCTTACCATCTACAAGATAAGAGGCAATAAGTAATGGCCACATGTTAATGGCAGCATTAGTACAAGTCTTTTAATACAAAAATTACCAAAAGGCCATCTTTATGACTGCGGTAAAAATAGCCCTGGCACATGTAAGTTCACACTAAGACCATGTGTTACCGCAAATTAGTAAACGTGCCCCTTTATTAATAACTTAATATTCACTTGCTACCTTAGGGACCCTTTTACAAAGGTGCGTTAGGCTATACGCGCATGCAGCATGGGCCAAAAGGAGGCTACTACCAGTCTACCACTCCCCCCAGGTGGTAATTCCAGATTTGCCGCATGCCTGTAACGCCTGGATGATTTATTTCCTCCCATACGTGGCGTTTCCAGCGGTAATTGGCAGTTGGCACATGCCAATCAGTCACTGCGCAAGTAGTGCATGAGCCCTTACCACTAGATCAATGAGTGGTGTTAAGGGCTCAGGCCAGTTTTAGGCGTGTGCTGGTTTTAGTTTTACCACGTGCCCTTTTCCTGTTCCATCAAAACAAGCTCTTTTTTGCAGACGTGGTAAAAAGTGACTCAGTGCGTGCCCAAAACATGAGCCTACACTACCACAGGCCACTTTTTACCACTTTTAGTAAAAGGGCCCCTTAATTTATTAAATCTTAGTCATTTTTTTAAAATGTAATTCCCTATGGGTTAAGAAGAAAGCCTGTGAAAGGAGGAAACGTGATCTGTGAAAGGAGGAAACCTGTGACAAGCTTTGTACTAATAGAGTGTGGAGCTGCTTCTCTGAGTTCATAGGTGATTTACATAAAGAAAGTAGGTGTAGTCATAATAATAACAAAACCACACTATTCTATGCTATATAATAATATGAACATAAGGCTTTGCTTTCCTTAAGCTTTCGGTATTTACTTGTTTATTTGAAACAGAGGAAGAGGTTTTCTTGTTTTTTATTTTCAATGCATTTAGGCCTGATTCCAACTAATTGCACAGCTGTGTATTGAGAGTATATATGCTGGAAAATCTAAATCAACTGATTTGTGCTTTGCTGGCCAATACACTTTTGACACAGAGAAGCATATTGACTGCATAATTAGTTTAAATTGGGCTCTTGCTGCCTGTGAAAAATGACAAATTAAGAGCACTGAAAACTGAATATCTCCATCAATTCTCCAAAACAGAACAACACACTTTGTGCAGCTGCAGTACCTTGCCCATACTGCTCCACCAGTAGGATAGGATGCTGCAAGCGGTAAACAATGTCACTTATTGAACTCTGTTCCATTGACAGATTTCAGTCCTGTCCTTCCATTCTACGTGCACTGACTTTCTCTAGAAGGGGGTCCCTTTATAAAGCAGAAATTATTTACAACAAAAAAATGAGTAGTTATGGCAAACAAAAGTAGTGTGATATTTCTTTCCCTTTTAAACTTCTTTTTCTTTATATTAGAAGAAAACAGTATTTATAGTTTTTTGTTTAAAAAAAACCTCCTCTTAACTTGAATAATCCCAATTTAGTGATATTAACCATCCTTCCTAATGCAGATTGTTTTAAGTAACTATTAAAAATATTGTGTTTGCTGAAAAAATATGTAATTTTGGAGGTGATTTTAGAAGGGCTAGGTGCCTTTGATACATATAAAAAGCTGATTTGCATCTATGATACTCGAGTTTGGAGACGTGATTGAAAGGAATTGTGTTTACCGTTCTGGTATTC
This sequence comes from Microcaecilia unicolor, assembly GCF_901765095.1. Lineage (NCBI taxonomy): Eukaryota > Metazoa > Chordata > Amphibia > Gymnophiona > Siphonopidae > Microcaecilia > Microcaecilia unicolor. The sequence goes on along the minus strand of NC_044032.1, from coordinate 223,790,545 downwards.
AAATTCACCATATTCAGCCAAAAATCTGCATTTTGGAGCTTGATTCCTTGATTTGTACAAAACTGTATTCCCAAGAGGAGCCAATCTGATACTTACACGTGTAAGTGCCAGAACTTGTACATGAGCACCACTAAGTGATACCACTCCTTTTTAAAAACCGTTTAAAAATAAATAAATACATACATACATAAAATTACTTTGTTGAGTGTGCGACTAAGAGCAGTGGAACATGTTTTTGGTTGGAAGGCCAAACAAATCAGTCTCAGGTCCACTCATAATGTAGCCTTAACTCTCCTCCAGGAAACCTTTTCTTCAATTTCTGAGTTTTGTTTAAGTGCAAATTTCAAAATATGCTTTGCCATAATGGACTAGATTCTATATATCAAGCCTAAAAAATGGGTGCAGAAATGAAATTTGCCTAAGCGTATTCTATAAAGTATGCCTTAATTTAGGCATACTTTATAGAATAAGCCTAAATTTCTGCACTGTATATAGAATACGCTGAGCATTGCTCCATGCGACTAAATTTAGTTACGAGCAGTTATGTCAAATAAAACTTTGTGTAAATCCCGATGCCTAAATTATGCATGGATTGGGTCTATTCTATACCAGCGTGCATAGATTTCAGAAACACCCATGCACCATTTTACAGAATACACTTAGGCAGTTCTATGTGTAAATTCTAAGTAATGCTAATTAGTGTTGATAATTGATTTGTAACATCCAATTTTCAATGCTGATTAGCTTGTTAACCAATTAGCTTATGCATATTGCTATGAACTATGCTTCAATTTACGCACAGAAATATCGGTGTGATATACAGAATCCCGGGGAATATGCAAAAAAAATACACCATTCAAAGTTATTTACAAAACATAATAATCAAGTATCCCATCTCACAATCATAGGTGCTGTAGCCCACATTATGGAAGCCCAAATGATATTTAATCTTAAAAGAAAAAATGATTAGAAGAAAACTAACTAGAATTCAATCCTATGCTACGATAAGATCATTCTAAGCCTATATAAGGAGTTTTCAATAAAAGAGAACATATATATACCCCAGTCTAAACATTAATCTAGCAACCTTTACTATTATCCAGAAACATTTCTAATTGTGTGGGATCAAAGAAGACATAATTCTTCCCTTCCCAGCAAATCAACACTTGCATGGGAACAGTAAAAAAAAAAAAAACAAGTGGCTTCCAAAGCAAGGATTTAAACTTTTAATCCAAGAAATTGATTCATTCTCAATTGCCACATCAGGGAAGATCTGACTTCACTGACCACAAAAAGAAGAATCTTTATTTTTAAAGAAAGCTTTCAATACCATAAGTTTATGCTTCTCAGTAGGGTTGCCCTAGTTTTAATATCATCATTCAATCTCTGAGTTTTGCTATCAACTTTCAAAAGGCTGCTCTGCATCCATTTCCTTTTAAGGAGTAATCTCGGGCACTGTGAAATGCAGGGCCTTTCTTCCAAAATATAGGATATGGATACTGATCGATCATGTTTGTGCCATAAAATCAGTGCCCAGGGTCAAAGTTAGGGTGCATGGCTGTGGCTGTTCATGTTGTCCTCTTAGCCCTAATAAAAATATGATGTCAAACAACAAGAGGACTATATTGAGGGCAGCGAGATTAAACAATTAGTTAACAAATAAGAAGACAGGAGAAGGAAGAAAGAGGGATAGGGATGAGTGATAGCTTAGAGGCATGGAGAAGGAGAGGAGAAATTTTTAAAAATTCCGTAAAATTGAACATTTGATTCAGTTAATGTATGAAGATGGCATTCTTTTCAAATATTGAACTGAGAAGTATTTTTTTAAATAAAGATGTTTTCAATAAAGACGGCTAAACAATGTAAAACAATATTGATGTAGAAGGATTACCTGTGTTGAAAACTAATAAAAACACAAAGAGCTAGAAAAAATATGATGTCATCAGTAACGTTGCAGATTCCAATGGGATCAACCCTCTCAACCTTTCTCTTTCAGCAGAGCAAGCCCAAGGGTATCTGATGCCCCAGACAAACCTTCAGCCATGTGACCGGTTCAAGGCCCTACTCCCTAGTTCAGCATTTCCTCTTATCCTTCCCTCCCTCCTCAATTGCTACTATCTCTCTTCCCCCAGGTTGCCAAGATCTCCTCTTCTATCCCCCCCCCCCCCCCCCCCGGTAGTCAAAAGCTCCCTTTCTCCTCTATCTCTTCCATTTAGCCAGCATCTCCCTTTCTCCTCTATCCCACCGCCAGGTTGCCAGCAACTCTCCTTCCTGCCTACAAGTGGCCAGCATTTCATAAACCATTTCCTACATCCACCCTGCATTCCTCCGCACTTCCAGGTCAGTGCTGACACTGCTCTACCTGTTCCCAAGTCTTCTCAAAGCTTAACCATAACTTTAATACTGTTGGGGCCCTGTAAGCACACGTTTTCATTCAAGCACCGGTGTGTTTTGCCCTCCACCCCACCCGCCCCCCCAACCCTGTCGAAGGAGGAAAGGACATTTCAGCACTTAAGCACAGGCCTGTGCTTACAGAACCCATGCACAGCTAAATTTGTTTATGCTTCAAGGGAAGATAGCAATGGCCTGGCAGGGGATGGGAAGCAGGGAAGGCTTTCTCGTGCATTTGAGCCGCATCAATACCCCACAAATTCTGCTGCCCTAGGTATACACGTGTTAGTGTACCTAGTGGCAGGGCTGGTCCAGTCCTCCAGGCTTTGCCTAGTTCCTCAGCTCTGCTTCATGCCCTAGCGGTGGGTTCACAAACCCATCCTAACAGTAGCTGTTCCTTTTGCACTGTGCATTGGTTAGTCTCAACTACTGTTGCCTGTACCTGAGGGTTGGGCACTCATTTCTATGGTCAACATTCACAGGGAATGTGGTCAAAATCCGAGACAACTCTTCGCATCAATTTCTTTGAACTCATGGCAATATTCTATGTCCTGTGACTGTTCCTTCACTACCTTCACAATTCCTTTGTCTTATCCAGATGGACAGTCAAGTGGCTGTCTAAGGAAAACATCTGTTATAGGTGAGCTACATTGCTTTTTACTGCCAAGCTACATAATAAAAGTGCACCAATTTTGCTGAATATAACACACATTGTAAAAGTTGCTTTTTTATTGTAAAGCTTGTGAATTTAAGTTCTTTTTTTTTTCTTGAGGCAACAACCTGACTAGTGTTCTGAATAAGGGGACAACCCCTCCCCCACATTCCCTGATCAAAGTTTCAAGTTTAATAGGGCTTGATATACTGCTCTTAAAGCAGCTGTCAGAGCGGTTTACAGCAAATAAAAAAGCAGAAAAGAACAAACAAAGGACTATGAGACACCACCCTGGCACTTAATGCAGATGGGAGTAACAAATATAGGCATCCTTTTACCAAGCTGCGGTAAAAGGGGGCCTGTGCTGGCATCAGCATGTGTTTTTGAGGTGCACTGAGGACCCCTTTTACTGCAGTAGGTAAAAGGCTTCTTTTTTTTAAAGAAATGGCTGTGCAAGAAGAGAACCACTTGCCACGTGGATATTTTGGATGGGGGGCACTTACCACCACGCTAAGCCAGAAGTAACCGGGCAGCGCACAGCACTGCCTGATTACTGCCAGGTAAACACCGGTGCTACAAAAATTAAAATATTTTTGTAGCACCGAAGGTGGTGCATGCTGGGGGGGTGGGAACTGCCTCCAGGCCGCTGCAGTAGCCTGGCGGAAGTTCCGGATTATCGAGTGATAAGTCTGAATTGGGCTTACTGCCGCTTTGTAAAAAAAAAACCCATAGCTTTCATAGAAAATGTTTGCTTACTCCTGGACTAGGGAAAGAATGATTGTGCCTGCAAGTGCCATGGAGGGGCATAATCGAACTGGGCACCCATCTTTAAGGGCGCCCCGGCGAAGGGGCGGGCATCCTGTATTATCGAAACAAGATGGGCGTCCATCTTTCGTTTCAATAATACGGACGGGGACGCCCAAATCTCAATATTTAGGTTGACTGAAATGTTGAGATCGCCGAACTTAGAGATGGCCGACCTCGGTTTTCGCGGATAATGGAAACCGAGGACAGCCATCTCAAAAACGTCCAAATCCAAGCCATTTGGTCATGAGAGGAGTCCGCATTCGTAGTGCACAGGTCCCCTCTCACATGCTAGGACACCAACCGACCACCCTAGGGGGCACTGCGGTGGACTTCACAAATTGATCCCAGGTGCATAGCTCCCTTACCTTTGGTGCTGAGCCCCCCAACCCCCCCCCCCAAAACCCACTACCAACAACTGTACAACACTACCATAGCCCTTAAACGGTAATGGGGGGCACCTAGATGTGGGTACAGTGAGTTTCGGGTGGGTTTTGGAGGGCTCCCATTTACCACCATAAGTGTAACAGGTTGAGGGAGTGGGCCTGGGTCCGCCTGCCTGAAGTGCACTGCAGTACCCACTAAAAACTGCTCCAGGGACCTGCATACTGCTGTGATGGAGCTGGGTATGACATTTGAGGCTGGCATAGAGGCTAGCAAAAAATGTGTTGTAATTTTTTTTTGGGGGGGTGGGAGGGGGTTGGTGACCACTGGGGGAAGTAAGGGGAGGTCATCCCCGATTCCCTCTGGTGGTCATCTGGTCAGTTCGGGCACCTTTTCGAGGCTTGGTCATGAACAAAAAGGAACCAAGTAAAGTCGACCAAATGGTCGTCAGGGCCGCCCTTCTTTTTTCCATTATCGGCCGAGGACGCCCATCTGTTAACCACGCCCCCGTCCCGCCTGCGGTACACTGCCCGCACACCCCCTTGAACTTTGGTCGTCCGTGCGACGAAAAGCAGTTGAGGACAACCAAAATCGGCTTTCAATTATGCTGATTTGGGCGCCCTTAGGAGAAGGACGCCCATCTCCCGATTTGTGTCGGAAGATGGGCGCCCTTCTCCTTTGAAAATAAGCTGGATGGTGAGCTCTGGAACTAATCTGGAACTACTGCCAGGTTACCGCAGCAGCCCAGCAGTAGTTCCCACCCCCATCATGTGCCAATTCCAGTGCTACAAAAGTATTATTTTTGTAGCACCGGTGTTTACCCAGCATTAATCAGGCAGTGCCACATGCTGCCCAGTTATCCCAGCGTGCATCAAAATCATGTACTGAAGCCAGCGCAGGCCCCCTCTTACCACAGCTTGGTAAAAGGACTCCTTTATAAGATTTCTAATAAGGAGAAATACTTTTTACATGCTTTGATTTCTTGGGAGTTATTGTAGTCAATGTGTTTAAGAGAACTGGAGAGTCATTTCAGGAGCAGGAAAGGTTCCAGAGTGTCTGAATTTGTCAGGAGTGCTGTTCTCTAGGAGGGTAGTAAGAACTAATTTTGCCAGAGCTGAAACAGCATTGGAAAATTCAGTGGAGAACCATTTATGCCAACTAAAACTTGGTATAAAAGCACACAACTAATTTAGGCCAGGGGTGTAGCCAGACCTCGCCGGGAGGGGGGCCAGACCCCGAGGTGGGGGGCACTGTTTAGCCGCCGCCCCCAGAGGTCCTCATTGGTAGTTCAGTGGGCCTTTGTGAGAGTGGAACCCTTCGGCTCCCATCTGGGACTGTGCCAGGATGCAAATTAGCCACCATGACGCCTAGTGGTAATCTCACTGTACTACCACTAGGTGGCATCCTTGCTTATAAGGAGAGGGAGGTGCTTAAGACTGGGAGCAAGGTTTTGAACTTCAGGTGGTGGGATCTGAGATGGGGGATTGGACTGGGGGTATTGCAGGGGAGATTGGATTGAGGGTGAGTATCAAGGGGATCAGATTTTCAGGGGATCACATTAAAGGATGTTGGGAAAGGGGATTGGATATCAAGGGGGGAGCACTGCTGTATTGTAAAACTGGCACTAGCTACGTAATACAGCTTAGTAAAAGGATCTCTTAATGTACATTAGTAACTACTCCCCTTAAACAGCCAAAATTATCTATGTAAGTGGAATGAATTATATTTTTTAAGGATCTTGAAGTAAGTTATATCCTGGTCCAACAGCTCCCAGATGTACCTCTTGTCCAGTTCAGGTGTGAAGGTGAGGGGTGTTACACGTGTAAACCATTTATCCCTCTCGTCACTATGCAGATATAATTATTTTTAAAGCAGTTTTATTGATGATGACTTCAGATAGTTTAGTGCAGTTTTCCGAAATATCTTGTAAGTCAAACCTAATTCTCCCTATCGCATTTTCCTCCATGTAGGCTTCTAAGATTGTTGTGGTAGTGTAATCCTGAAAAGCCTGAGCCTGAAAAGTTCAATAGCATATGGCTAAGATTTAAGAAGGCTTGTGAATTAAAAATTATCATTCTGCCATCTGCAGTTACCAGCAGATTTTATCAAAGCATAAATGAAAAGCTTCAAGATGAAAATGCTGTGAATTACAATATGAATCACTAAGGTTCACTGAAGAGTGACAGCATTGCTTCATCTTATATGAACTTGAAGCACTCACATTTGAGTCTATTAAACCAGTCTATCATATTCATTGATTTACGCTGGAAGTCTCATCACATGAATCTTAAATACTGCCCTTTTTTTGTCCCATTTTAGACTTGGACAGCCAAACTTGCTGAAGTATAGATTTGAACCACATTTTTTTTTCATTAAAAAAATATTTTTCTTTGTAAAACTGCTACATTAACAGTGCTAACTGCTTTGTCGTTCCCTTTTCATGTTTTCAGCAGATGAAAGTTGATGATGGCTGCCATCAATGTGTTACATAAGAGTCAGCAGGGTAAGAAATGTCCTCTCCCTCACCATCACTGGGTTTCTCAGCATCACTAAGAATGAACACAGCTGTCTTGTGAGTAAGCATTCATAGTTTCAGATATAATTTAATTGTTATATCTATGCACATGCATGTGCTCACACATTCATGTATGATGAAGTAAATGGCAAATAATTATTTCAGTGGCTGGTCTGTACCACACAGTTCTGAAGGGACTTCCTCCAAAGCCTCACGTTGCTCTAACAGCCGGCACTCATTCTGAAATGAGTAGTGGAAGATTAAGAGGTCAGTTGCGACTAAGAGCAGCAGATGGTGTTGCTGTTTGGCTTCAGCATATACTGTCTACAAAGCAAAGTTTCCATTTAAAAAATATGGAGTGTACCTTCCCTGGAGAATTACACTGCCATTTAATTTTTATCCTGGCTTTTTGCCATAATATTTTATGTTGCTCTTACAAAGACATGTCTTTGAAATAGTTTTTTTTTCAATTCACAGTGGAGAATGACTTGATTTTGTAATAATTTGCTAAAGCTTTGTGTGCAGTGAGAATGGAAGATGGCTCTTACGTACTCACGTACCCTGTCCTCTTTTTCAATGCTTGTTTTTTTTCATTTGTTTGTTCACTGCTTGGTTTCTGTACTCCTGTCCCCAGACTAAATTTGTGGCAAAACTACAACTTTCTTTTTCACCATCACAAAGAAGCAAAAATGTCAAAGTTTTATCCTGTAACTTTACCTTATAAAAATTTTTGGAATCCAGAGCTGGTGATGTTCATTCATAAACAGAAAAAAGCAACACTGGGCTTCCAGGATTTGGATCATCAATGTCCTCCTTTATTAAATGATGACCCGACACGGGCCATGTTTTGTCGCAGAAGCGCCTGCCTCAGGGGTCAGAAAATCCTGTTCGTGACTTTCTCAGAGATGTATATATAACCAAATAGGCAGGAAACAATATCTCTGATGTGGGTAGTGTTTCTTAGCTCAAAAAACATGTTTTAAGCTGGCAGCCATCAGCATTTTGCCGACTTCCGCTGGCGATAAACCTGAAAAGTCAATGCTGGGCCATGTCCAGGCATCAGCATTGAATTTCCAAGTTTCCGGAGCCAGCTAACACATAACCTGTTACGTTCGATATTCATCACCAAACTGGCTATGGATTACCACATAAAGATAGGCCTGACTTTTATGCGGTCCTATAGATGCAGTTAACCTGGCCAGTTAAGTGTTGAATATCTGACTCTGCCCCAGAACGTCCCCAAAATAGCCAGGTTTCAGTTTGACGCTGATTATTTTCAGTAACACTAAACAGTTAAGTGTGGCTGAAAATTAGCAGTGAACCCCCAAACAGGTGATTTAACCAGCCAGGAGCTGTTTCTGGTCAATTAAATTGCTTTGAATATTGTCCGCTAAGTTTATTTAGTAATTGCCTATGCAGAACTTTGACAAAGGCTTTGAGGCAATCTCCCTTCGCTCCATTCAACTGTCTGACCACCCAGTCAAAGAAATTAATCAGATTCTTTTTTTTTTAGGGGTTTATTTTTATTAGTTTTAAATAAACATCCATCCAAATTCATTACAAAATATAATGTAACTTCCATTCCACAAGAAGAACTATATGATAACAAACATAGAACTAATAAAAATTAACTAATTCAAATTAAGTATACAGCAGGTATACAAAACTGGAAGTTGTATAAAAATAAATAACAACTTGGAGGGAAAGACGAAGGACAGAGGGTAAAATTAAGAAAGGGAAGAAAGGGGAAAAAGGGATCATAATAGTGTGCTCAGATGGCTAACTAGTGGGGTTTGCTTCCAAATATTGCTGCAATGTTAACCAAACTTGGTGACTAGACATTTGGTAATGACCGGTATTGGCTGTACAATATTTATGAATTTGTAAAGCATTATTCCACCAAAAATGAAGTTGTGAATTATTCTAGTTAGATCAAATATATTTGAGAGTTTTTGCAATCAATGTGTCAAAAAGTTTAGAGTCATAACTCTCCAAAGAGTGAGCCAATGTTATTGAACCAAATATTATCTTTGTAGGGGTTAGAATTTCATTGAGATGAAATATAGATGAGATAATTTGCCATACTTTGGTCCAAAATAGATTAGTACCATGGCATTCAAGACTTGCCTCTAGTAAAGCCAACTGCCTCAGGCCCTGCAAACCATTGGGTTCCAGGAAACTCACTACCTGTGTTTTAGAAGTATTTCCATTAATTTTCTCACTACAGAGGTCAGATTAACCTCCTCCTTAATTCCACATTTGTGGAGAGGGTCCACATGCACCTTTCTCCAGTCCTCTAGGACCACTCCCAACTCTAAAGAAGCATTGAAAAGGTCAGACAGCGGAGCCAACAGAACTTCCCTAAGTTTCTTCAGTGCCCTCTGATGAATCCCATCTGGTCCCATCACTTTGTCTACTTCAGTTTACTAAGGCATGTTAGTGTTTTTAACACGCCTACAATTAGCATGCTCGCTAACCGTGTAGGTGCCTATGGTTAATGCGCATTAAAAACATTAAAGTGCCTATAACACGGCTTAGTAAACTGGACCCACAGTCTTTTGAAAATTGTTCAAGACCTTCCACATTTCCATTTCTATTATGTTTGTTTCTGTGGTCCTACTTCCATCCCTTCCTCTGTCAGCATAGAACAGAAACACTTGTTAAGCAATTCTGCTTTATCCTTATGAGCTTCTACATATTTCTCCCCTTGACCCTTGAGTCTCACAATACCACTTTTATACTTCTTCCTATCACTAACATATCTACAAAGGTCTAGTTCCCCCTCCCCCCCCCCATTTTACCATATTTTACCATATTAGTTATTTTTTTTCTTCCATTTGCATCTTTGCTTTCTTGTCTACTTTACCAGCTTCTTTTAGCTTTTCCATGTATTAATGAGCTGTCGTAAATTAGGGCACTTAGCTATGTGGGTGCTGGCACTGAATGTTGCTGGCACCTGTATAACCCTAGGCTTCTCCCCAGTGCCACCCCCAGTGCCATCACAGATCTACCCACTTTTTGATTGGGCAGTCTATGAGGATATTCATTGGGACTCTTCGATTAAGTGCCACTGAATATCCCCATTTAGGTGGCAGGAAGTAATTTATGTGGGCAGGAGAGGCTCCTGCCTGCTTAAATCACTTTAAAAATCAGCTGGCTTATTTCCCATACTATAGGCATTAGTATATACAGCTTTCCATATGTTGTCCTTTTTTCCCATTTCTCTACAAGTATGTAGGGGTAGATATTCAGCCCATGGTGGTCATTGGTTTTTAAGCTACTTACAGCTGCAGGCTGAATTAACCCCACATATTCAATATAGGTCATGTTCGGGCTCCGGCATTGAATATCCAGGTATGTAAAGTCACCTGAAAGTTAGTCGGGGATTGTCCGATATTCAGACCAGTGTTAAGTTAGCTCAGCAGAAAAGTACTACTGTTACTACTACTACTACTACTTATTATATCTGTAGTGCTACTAGACGTACATGTAAGAGATCGTCCCTGCTCGACAGAGCTTCCAATCTAATCAAGACAGACAAACAGGACAAATAAGGGATAAGGACAAAGAGTAGCAAGATTCTGGAAACCCAAAAAATAGCAAGATCCCAGAATCCCAAAGACTACTACTACTACTACTTATCATTTCTATAGCACTACTAGACATACGCAGCACTGTACACTAAACATGAAGAGACTGTCCCTGCTCGACAGAGCTTACAATCTAATCAATACAGACAAAAAGGACAAATAAAGGATAAGGGAATTATTTAAGATGGGGAATTATAAAATAGACATGGGTACTGAACAAATGAATAGGAGTTAGGAGTTAAAAGCAGCCTCAAAATGGTGGGCTTTTAGCCTAGATATAAAGACTCAGGAAGTCCTAACTTTATTTGCTTAGCTGGTTAGCAGACTGAATATCACCACTACCACTACTATTTAAGCAGTACCCAGTTAAGTTCTGGCTCTGCCCCTGGACTGCCCTGGTACTAACCAGTAGTGCCTGGGAGATCACAGGTAACCTCCACTTAAGTGCCACTGGATATTGTGGGATAGCCAGTTCAGCGTGGTATATCAGGCAGGAGACTCTCCTACCTGGTTAAACATTTTAAATATTGGGCCCTTAATGTTTTATTAGCTAAAGACTTTTAATTACCAGAGTGCTTTTTTTTCACCCATCCCCAATGATTCTAGGTTAAAGCCCTCTTCAGTAGGTTAGCTAGTCTGCTGTGGAAGACACTTTGTCCACTCACAGTGGAAAATGATCCAGACAAGTTCCAATAATTACATGAATGTTATCTGTACAGTTCATCTGGCTAAATTTTCCACTCAGCACCTTGCTAAATGGTGAAAAATCCTTTAGTATATCAAAGTTTTTCAACTTGCACATTGAAACAATGTTGCTGTTTATTAAAGGAAAGTGTGATAAGTAAGAGGTGGTCCTATCCTGGGCAGGCCCCTAGATGGCGCTGTTCCCCTAAAAATGTCCAGGAGAATGTCCGGGTGCGTCACTAGAGGGTGCCAGTAGGGGAGTGCATAGGTGGAGGTCGCTAGGACCGGGGAGAGTCCTGGGATGGCTACAGGTGCAGGCGGTTATGGGCTGGGTCCTGTTTAGCTATTAACCCCTTTATACCCCAACTGAGTTGTAAAAGAAAAGAGAGCTGGTAGCTGAAAAAAGAGAATCTCCCTGGAAAGAACTGGCTGAACCCTATGGACTTGTGGTGGACTGGGTGCTCAAGGAAGAAAAGCAGGCTGGGGTAAGAAATCCCTAAAGCATTAGTGTTGGACTGTGTAGCCTCAGTACTTAGAGGAAATGTGTGTTCAAAGAAAGGACTGTGTGTCCCAAGAAGGAAGGACTGTGTGTCCAAAGAAGGAAGGACTGGGTGTCCAGGACTGTGTGTCCAAAGAAGAAGTAGGACTGGAGGTCCAAGATTGTGTGTCCAAAGGAGGGGGGCTGTGTGTGTCCCAGTACTGAGAAGCAGGCTGCAAAGCCTGGGGTTAGAAGTCCCCAAAGTATTGAAGTTAGTGCTGAGCCCAGGAATCTGTGTGGGGAGGCTCAGTGTGAAGATATGTGAATGTATAAAGTATTTAAGCTAGAAGAAGTGTACCCAGGGGCTGGAATAAAGAATTGCCTGAGGAATATGCTGTTGGTGAGACCTGTTTAATTTTGCCTCTGGAGAACCAGGTCACCCTGAGCGAGAAAGGGTAACATGCTAATTTGCATACTGAGAACCAGCTCACCCTGAGTGAAAAAGGGGCCCAGAAGCTTGAGGTTGGATTGCTCAGGATGCTGGGAAGAGACTGGTTGGAGTCCTGTTCAGAGGCCATAGGCCAATGAGGTATGCTGGAGAGTGGGAGCAGAAGCCTCATCTTCACAAAAGGTATCTTGTATCTTTCTAATTGTGTATTACTTTTCTTTATTTCTTATGAGTCGCTATTATTCCCATAAGAGTTCACTCAAGCAAGTATGACAGAGAAAAAGAAACATCAAAGATAAAATACAAAAAAGTGGAACTATTAATATGCATCTATCATTTAGACCTTGCCTAGAACATGTTTTCTAAACCATAAGTTTTCAGGAATTACCGAAACAGCATAAAATGGTATTAACCTAATATCAATTGGTAAGTCATTCCAATATTTTGCTGATAAATATGCTAAAGTCATATCATGTAATGTCTTAAATCTGATGCCATTCATCAGGCACATTTCCATTTATCAACAAATAAACCATTGTACAAACTAATAAAAAACCCTCTCACCTCTACAGGAAGCCAATGCAGAGTAATATACAGAGGAGTTACTCTCTAATGTTTAGACTATTTTGTTCATATCTAACGTCATATCTGCTGGATGAAAATGCATGAAAATATTCTTTCTCCTCCTAACAAGCAATTTCTATTTACTCTTTCCTGGTCTGCAAGGGGGCATTGTTTACATGCAAGTAGAAGCTAAATTCAGTATGAAACATGTTGTCAGTTTGATAATAAAGTTATCTTTAAAATATATTTTATTTCCAAATGCTCTAATTGCCACACTGATGGTGTATTTTCCCTCACTGAGTTTAATGAACCTCCCCATATGTCTGACTCTGAGAAAATGGTTTTGAAATATTATCAATTTTATTTGACTTTAATCATTTTATATACCACCTAACATATCAATATCTATGTGGTTTACAATAAAAATCATAAGAGAAATCCCCTGTTTACTAAGCCGCGCTGGCAGCTACATTCATTTTCCCCATAATATAGCAAAAAAAAAGCAGTCTCAGGGTTTTTTTTGAAAGCGCAAATAATTTGCTTCTTTTCTCTATAACTGCAGCAATGAATTCCAAAGATTCAGCCTCTATTACAGAAGGCCACATTCCATGTTGAAGCAAGATGAATTTCTGAGGGCACTGTCAAAGGTACTAATCACCAAATAATAGAAAAAAGAAGGTATCTAGGTAGCTAACAGACTAAAAACAAATTACAAATGTAACCAAGCTGTAAATATATGTAAAAAGAGAAGGGTGGCATCATAAACATAGATAACACGGTCATAGGACATCCTATAGCATGATGGAGTCAGTCCAGAGGATGGCTACACAATGTGGTCAGAGGTCTTGGTCATAAAACATATTGGGACAGACTCATGAACCTCAACATGTATATGCTGGAAGAGAGGCGGGAGAGAGAGGGTATGATAGAGATGTTTAAATACCTCAGTGGTGTTAATGTACAGGTGGTGAGCCTTTTTCAAATGAAGGAAACCTCTGGAAAGAGAGGGCATAGGATGAAGTTAAGAGGAAATAGGCTTAGGATTAATCTGAGGAAATATTCTTTCATGTTAGGGGTGGTGGATACGTGGAATGGCCTCCCGGTGGAGGTCATGGGGACGAAGACTGTGTCAGAGTTTAAGAAGGCGTGGGACAGACACGTGGGATCTCTTAGGAAAAGGAGGAGTTAGTGGTTATTGAGGATGGGCAGACTGGATGGGCCATGCGGCCCTTATCTGCCGTCATGTTTCTATGTTTCTATAGTGCACAGCCATTCCAAGTCCAGGACCCAAGTTAAAGGGTCAAATCATCTGCTACTTCTTCCCTAAAACTCTTTATTATGTGTGTAAAGTACAAAAAAAATCTTATTACTCTATAGATGCTATATTGTACAACAATTACATTTCCAACAATCCAAAAATAAATCAAATAAATAGCAATCACTTATCTGATACTAGACATCAGTGCTGAACCCAATTAAAACACCCAACACCAACAACAACGAAACCAAAGTATTTCAGCATGCAGCCTGCTTTCAGGATTGTCACCATCACATAGGATCACCAATGAAGATCTTCAAAACAGTATACTACCTTATCCCAAAATAAAAACCTCAAAGCGGCATACCACCATTGTTGGTTTAATCATGAATTGTTAATGAGTGTGACTGTTGGGCAGCTGGATGGACTGTTCAGGTCTTTATCTATCGTCATTTACTATGTTACTATGGGGGGGTCTTTTACAAAGGTGCACTAGCATTTTTAGCACGAGTTAACCATGTAGACACCCATAATATTCTTATGGGCATCTGCACAATTAACGCACGCTAATTTGTAGCACTCAGTAAAAATGCAAAGGCACCTTTGTAAAAGGGTCCTAAGTTCTTTCCTTTGCCCTTTCTAAACTTGAAGAAGTGTTGTGGTTTAATTTTGACTAAGCAAAACAGCAAAAGTAGAGGCTCCTCCTGTGTTCTTGGATTTAATTTTGACTATCATTATCTTTTTTGATTGGTATGATTTTTAACTGTCAAAAATTGTAGTTCTTTTCTTCACTTTTAGATTTTTTATTGTATTTGTAAACTGCCTTGATTTCATGTTCTGAAAAACAATATAGTAAGGAAAGAATAAAGAAAGAATAAGAATAACGAACTTTATAATATGACCAAAATAAAACATTGTAAAAAGAAATGAATTTCAAAGGGAAAATGAAAGTGTTGTCCTACAGAAGTGCATGAACACACACAGCTGGACAGTGAACACAAATAAAAGTTAGAAGAATGATATGAGCACACTGTTGGCCAATATTGAGACCTGAAATTGGGCATGAGCTCTATAGTAGTAATTGGTATCTTGGTAGCTTATGACAAATGATATTATGCTGCTCTAAGGAGAACTACCAAGTTGTCTTACTTGCCTGAAGAACAATGCCAGAATCATGCCAAGTGCTTAAGGAAGAAACAGTGGATTAGCAGTGACACCCCACAGGAATTCAGTCCAGCGTTGCAGAGCTATAAATAGAGAATCTTCAAATCTCTTGAAACTCAAGACCAAAGCTCATCAATAAAACCAAATATGAATAGAGGAAATGGCTTAAAAGTTCTAGAAGAAAGGCACAGAATAAATGAATCTACCGTGTGCTTTATAAAACCACACACTCTTCCTAGCATCAGATGAAGATTGACGTAGGGGCTCATTTTCGAAGCACTTAGGGCCCTGTTTACTAAGGTGCGCTAGCGTTTTTAGAGTGGGCTAATGCTAGAGACACCCATAGGAATATATAGGTGGCTCTAGGATTAGCACACACTAATTTTTAGTGCATTTTGAATAAAAACACCATTGCACATACAGTGTGGCTTAGTAAACAGGGCCCTTAGACTTACAAAGTTACATATGTAACCTATGGAAATTTGTAAGTATAAGTGCTTTGAAAATACGCTTCCACATATCACACAACATATAAAACTTTCTTTACTTCATGTAATCCTCTTTGAAGAATGATACTTAGAACAGCATAGTAACCATCCAGAACTGATCTAAATGCTGTAACTGCATATGCAGACATGGATAATGGAACGGCGCCGGCCATCTCTATGGGCGGCCATCTCCGGGGCTGGCTCTGTAAATGGGTGGAGCCAACCGTATTTTCAAAAAAGATGGCCGGCCATCTTTTTCTTCGCTAATACGGTTGGGCCAGGCCAAATGTCAGAGATGACCGGGTTTGAGATGGCGATAATGGAAACTAATGCTGGTGATCTCAAACCCGGCCAAATCCAAGGCATTTGGTCATGGGAGGAACCAGCATTTGTAGTGCACTGGCCTCCCTCACATGCCAGGACACCAACCGGGCACCCTAGGGGGCACTTCTAAAAATTAAAAAAAAAAATTTAAATAGCTCCCAGGTGCATAGATCCCTTACCTTGGGTCCTGATCCCACCAAATCCCCCCCAAAACCCACTCCACACAACTCTACACTTTTACCATAGCCCTAAGGGGTGAAGGGGGCACCTACAGGTGGGTACAGTGGGTTTTAGGGGGGGGGGAGGTTGGAGGTCTCCCATTTACCACCACAAGTGTAACAGGTAGGGTGGGGATGGGCCTCGGTCCACCTGCCTGAAGTGCACAGCACCCACTAAAAACTGCTCCAGGGACTTGCATACTGCTATCAGGGAGCTGGGTATGACATTTCAGGCTGGCATAGAGGCTGGCAAAAAAGGGGTTTTTTTTTGGGGGGGGGGGTTGGGTGGGAGGGGCTTGGTGACCACTGGAGAAGTAAGGGGAGGTTATCCCCGATTCACTCCGGTGGTCATTTGGTCAGTTGGAGCTCCTTTTTGAAGTTTGGTTGTGAAAAAAAAAGGGACCAAGTAAAGCCGGCAAAATGGTCGTCAAGCCTGGCTTTTTTTTTCCATTATCGGGCAAAGCGGCCATCTCGTGAGCATGCCCCCATCCCATCCCGTCCTGCCTTCACTACCCTACCGACACGCCCCCTTGAAGTTTCGCCGGCTCTGCGACGGAAAGCAGTTGAAGCCAGCCAAAATCGGCTTTCGATTATACCGATTTGGCCGGTTTCAGGAGATCGCTGGCCATGTCCCAAGTTGTGTCGGAAGATGGCCGGCGATCTCTTTTGAAAATGAACTGGATGGTGACCTATACTGACACTTCAATATGAACAAGGTGAAACGTGCCCATGTACAGTGTGATAAAATGGTATCACCCCTTTCTCTATCCCTATGGATATGTGGAGATCTCAATAGGGAGCCTGGGACTGGGTGGGTAAGGGGGGTGAAATATATGGACTCTCTGTTGTGACTCATCCTATATGTGAATTGGATACATCTGTAAGTGCTCTATACCAGTGTTTCCCAAGTCCGGTCCTGGAGTACCCCCTGCCAGTCAGGTTTTCAGGATATCCACAATGAATATCCATGAAAGAGATTTCCATATGATGGAGGCAATGTATGCACATCAAGTTCATGCATATGCATTGTGGGTATCCTGAAAACGTGACTGGCAAGTGGTACCCCGGGTCTGAACTTGGGAAACACTGCTCTATAGGGAATGTCTAAGTATGTGACTGTATTCAATTCTGTTCTATTCTATTCAGGTTCTTGAATTCCACAATATTCAGTGTGTATCACAGGCAGAAGCAACACTCACTGCTGGGGAAATAACAAATCAAACACACCTTATTAACAGCTAAATAAATCAAATAAGATCATTATAATTAATGCTAAGCAGATACATTTTAAGAGCTTTTCAAAAAAAAAGAAAATAAGATCTAATTTGCCTAATACTGAGAGGTAACAAATTCCATACTTTAACACCTTGATATACAACAGTAAATTCTAATTGCTTTCTCCTAGAGGTGTTCATCACTGAAGGAAAATTTAATTTCAGGGACTGGGTAGTTCAAGATGAAGAAATGTTCTTAGGCAAGTGCAAGCAATATACTACTAACTGGTCAGAAGAAGTATCATAAATCGAATTAAAAACTAAACAGTCTATTTTAAAGTTTATCCTAGATCTCATAGGCAACCAATGCAATCTTTTCAACAAAGGAGACGATCTCTCATATTTCTTCTTACAAAAGATCAACCTTGCTAGAGGATGCTGAAACAATTGTAATCTAGTTAGCAATTTATCAGTAACTCCAGTATAAACAGAATTGCAGTAGTCCAGATAAGGAAGTAGAATTCACTATGTAAAAGTCCTAAAGCCACTGGGACTCAGCATTGACCATATGGGTTAGACAAGTTAGAGCTCTTACGGACTTCATACATTCTAACACAGAGAAAACCTTCTAGCCAGTGCAAAATTTATCATATATCCGTAATTCACTTAAATGAATAAGTAGCAGTGAATGATCAATAGCTTCAAACACTGCAGATATATCAAATTGAAGAATCATTGCCTGTTTACCCCTACTTAATATAATTCTGGCATCAGAAATCATTTCTAATAGCATAGTTTCACTACTATACAAGTTCTAAAGCCACGTTGTGTAAAATGAAGTGAATCAGATAGTGAAAGAAATTCAACAAGCTGCTGATTTACTATTACGTCTCCGAGTTTTGCTAGCCATGGTAGGTAAGCAAAGGGTCTACAGTGTTCAGATTTAGTACGATCTGTACCCAAGGATTTAGGGACAGGAGTCAGTACAATATGAAATGTATCTGCTGGATAAAGACCTTCTCCTAAAACTGTATTTACAAACAAAGGGGTACTTTTTACAAAGCTGTGGTAAAAGTGGCCTGCAGTAGTGTGGGCATGTCAAATTGCCACGCGCCGAGGTCACTTGTTACAACAGACGCAATTTCCATTATTTTAAATGAACGTCGTAAATGGTCATTCACTAATAAAAAAATATTGCCATGCAGCAATTTACTGCCTGAGCCCTTACCGCCACCTATTTAGCAGGCGGTAAGGGCTCACTTGCTAATCAGACAGTGTGCGGCGATGGACGATTACACACCACGCCCCCATGCTAAAAAATAGAAAAATATTTTCTGGCAGGGGAAACACCACATGGCAAACACGCAATTACCGCAGGGTGCCTGGATGCACCCTGCAGTAGTGATGTTTTGCCGTGCCCTACCTCTGCTTTGCAAAAGGGTCCCGTGGAGGGGCATAATCGAATGGCGCCGGCCATCTACTTGGCCAGCGTTGCAAACAGCAGTCCCGAACCATATTATCGAAAAAGATGGTCGGCCATCTTTTGTTTCGATAATACGGTTGGGGCCAGCCAAATGTCAGAGATGGCCGGTTGTGAGATGGCCGGCATCGGTTTTCAGCGATAATGGAAACCGATGCCGCCATCTCAAACCCAGCCAAATCCAAGGCATTTGGTCGTGGGAGGGGCCAACATTTGTAGTGCACTGGTACCCCTCACATGCCAGGACACCAACCAGGCACCCTAGGGGGCACTACAGTGGACTTCAAAAATTGCTCCCAGGTGCATACCTCCCTTATCTTGTGTGTTGAGCCCCCCCCCCCAAATCCCCCCCAAAACCCACTCCCCACAACTCTACACTATTACCGTAGCCCTTATGGGTGAAAGGGGGCACCTACATGTGGGTACAGTGGGTTTTGGGGGGGTTGGAGGGCTCCCATTTACCACCACAAGTGTAACAGGTAGGGGGGATGGGCCTGGGTCCACCTGCCTGGAGTGCACTGCACCCACTAAAAACTTCTTCAGGGACCTGCATACTGCTATCATGGAGCTGGGAATGACATTTTAGGCTGGCATAGAGGCTGGCAAAAAATGTTTAAAAATTTCTTTGTGTGTGTGGGAGG
This sequence comes from Microcaecilia unicolor, assembly GCF_901765095.1. NCBI lineage: Eukaryota > Metazoa > Chordata > Amphibia > Gymnophiona > Siphonopidae > Microcaecilia > Microcaecilia unicolor. The sequence goes on along the minus strand of NC_044032.1, from coordinate 223,771,248 downwards.
GGGTTGGTGACCACTGAGGGAGTAAGAGGAGGTCATCCCCTATTCCCTCCGGTGGTCAGTTGGGCACTTTTTTGAGACTTGGTCCTAAAAATAAATGGCCCTAGTGAAGCCGGCAAAGTGCTCGTCAGAGCCGGCCTTCATTTTTCCATTATCGGCCGGAGCCAGCCATCTCGAAACCATGCCCCCGTCCCGCCTTCCGTACCTCGCCGAAACGCGCCCTTTAACTTTGGCCGGTGTTGCGACGGAATGCAGTTGGAGCCAGTCAAAATCAGCATTCGATTATACCGATTTGACTGGGTTCAGGAGATGGCCGGCCATCTCCCGATTTGTGTCAGAAGATGGCCGGCCTTCTCGTTCGAAAATAAGCAAGAAAGTGATCTAATGTGTAAGGCTCAATGGGATATTTTTCAACAAATATGCAGGACAAGATCCAAGGTACAAGATTTCTGACCAATATATTGTCTACTAGCGAAAAGTTGATTGTTACGTTTCAGGGTAGCGAGCCCTTGGTTCGTAGTAGAAGTGTACAATAGACTGAATCCTAGCAAGCAGAATACATGACAGGTCCAAACTAGGACCCCCGGTCTGGAACAAGACAAAGGTCAGAAGCTGGAGGCTTCTCAGGAACCCACTCACATGTAGAAGCTAGGAGCAGTACTGGAACTCACTCAGATAGGCAAATACTGGAAGCTGTACTGGACCCCACTCACACAGATAGATGCTGGAAGCTGTGGAACCCACTCACACAGACAGACACTGGAAACTATACTGGAACCCACTTACACAGACAGCAGTGGCAGCAGAAAGTACACTATCACTGAGGAGCCGAGGCAAAGACAGCAATCCATACGGGGCAGTACAAGAGGAAGAAGGTGTCTCAGGACCCACAGGAAGGAGAATGCTACAGGGGCTGCTAACGACACAAGTGTGTCCAATTCCAGGCTTGGCGGAACTAAATTCCTTGCTCCATGATGGCATCTGACATCACCATGGGACGCGCTGGTAGCTGGGAGATGCAGGTCCAGTGACATTTGCGGCAGAGACGGCTGACTGCTCCTGCTGCACGCCGGCAGCACAGTCCTTGTAGCAGAGTCACGGTAAGACTGTGATATTGATCCAATATCTATCACCTGGCACATTATCTATTAATGTGGCAGCATGAAATAAATGTGTTCCTAATTTTTTTCACCTTAGATTGAAAAAAAATCCAGCTACTTCAGTGGCACTTGGCTATAAGGAAGGTGAGATTGAGAATACTGAATCAGTTGAGGTTATAGAAGTAAAATTTTGAAAAAGGCGCTTATCAGCCTCTGCAGTCTCATGAGCAAAATAATCTTTCTTTGCTTCTAACACTGCCAATATATACCATTTAATATCTTCTCTCCATTTTATATGAGTCCTGATCTCTTATCTTTCTCCAAAATCTTTCCAGTGTCCTACAATTTTTCTTTAATGTCAATAATGTATCAGAAAACCATGGGTTGCATTTAACTTTAGGTCTGCACCTTTTCATTGTGGTCATAGTATTATTCCAAGATTGCAGTAAAAGACCAGAACAATAGTTCTCATAAACAATCTCATCTTCAACCCTATACTTTTTAATCTTTGCTCTGGTAGCCTGGTATTTGCCATAGGTGCTGAAAGCTTGCCCCCTTTTGTGCAAATTAATGACCTCATTTACTAAACATGCACTAACCAGTTAAATGCACGCTATGCAGTTTAATGCAGACTAAATAACACAAGTTCCATTAATGGGGGTCAATTTCTAATTATGCACTTAACTCAAATTAGCACACATTAGTAAATGAGGCCCTAAGATTATAGCTAAAACCACCCCATTAGCTACTTTTCTTAAATAGATTTGAAAGGCTTTGTTCCATGCAGCCTCACTCAATTATAAATACCCAGCGTACCTGAATGTAACTCATCTTGTGCTATTACTGAAAAAGGTGTGAGCAAAATCCAAAATAAATTAATGTTGCACTCTCTGAATTAATTCCACTTATTATCCACTTGCTTTTTCTAAATTGAATATAAGGTGTGAGGAGGTTTCTAGAACTCTGCCCCTCATCCTTAAGAAGAGTCCGTTAGATAGCCTGAGCCACCTTAAGGGAACTAGGCTCACCCAGGAGGAAGTGAGCTGGAAGAAGAGGTGGAGCCTAAACCAGGAAGTATATAAGACAGGGGCTGATTGAGGTTAAGGAGACCCAGAGAGAAGAAGGAATCGAAGCCCCAGTGTGCGCCACCACCCCCACCCTCACCACCTATGGTTGAGAATTGGGACCTGGCTGAGGTAAGCTACTTTTGCTTCTTATTTGAGACTGACAAGCCTTGCTCTGAGATCTGGCTGGTGCCAGACCCTAGTACTCGGAAAATAACCAAGAAAGACTCATAGGCTGTTTTTAGGGCAGGGAGTGCCCTACCAGCCACAGAGTGTGTAGAGACCTTGATAACCTGAGGCCTGTTTAAGACTGCTTGTTGAACTATGGAGGCATTCTATCTTTTGTTCCTGGTCCTGTGAAATAACAGGCCTCGGGATTCAATTAAATAAACACTTGTTTTCATTTATATCCCTTTGTCCAGCTGTGTTATTTCACAGGTCCACCATCAACCCTCTCTCGGGGCGTCACATAAGGCTAAATTCAAATAAAGGAAATAAGACACATCTAATTTAGTTCTTCCAAACCATGGCTACAATGTTTTAATGCCAACTGTTTTGTCTTGAGTGTCTCATTTCTGTCTGAACCTGACTGCAAGCTGTAGTGAGCAAGAACTATTTCCTATATACAGGAGTCACATACTCATGATAGCACTATACAAAGGATGAATAAATATAACATTCCTTGAAGAAAAACATTCTGCCTTCAACTCCTTACCCATCCATTCTCATTGAAGGCTAAGGTTTTCTCTGCCACCTGATGGCTATAGGTTAAGGCTAACTTCTATTCATCAGAAATTTGAATTCCTTTGCAAAATGATGTTTATTTGTAATGTTCTGTTCAACAATCACAGAAACAGCCTGCTTACTATCCAATACCCTAATACAGTAGATGAAAAAAAATCAAAAAAGATAACAAATACAGGCTGTCTGTACAGCCATGACAGATGTGCTGGAATAAAGACAGTAGATGTTTCCTTCCAGACAAATGTCCCTAAATCTCTATCCTGCTTATTTTCGAAGGAGAAGGCCGGCCATCTTCCAACACAAGTCGGGAGATGGCCAGCCTTCTCCTAAGGCCGGCCAAATCGGTATAATCGAAAGCCGATTTTGGCCAGCTTCAACTGCTTTCTGTTGCAGGGCCGGCCAAAGTTAAAGGGGGTGTGTTGAAAGTGTACCGAAGGCGGGACGGGGGCATGGTTAAGAGATGGCCAGCCTTGGTCGATAATGGAAAAAAGAAGGCCAGCTCTGACGAGCATTTGGTCGACTTTACTTGGTCCTTTTTTGTTCACAACCAAGCCTCAAAAATGTGCCCTAAATGACCAGATGACCACCGGAGGGAATTAGGGATGACCTCCCCTTACTTCCCCAGTGGTCACCAACCCCCTCCCACCCCCAAAAAAATTAAAAACATTTTTTTGCCAGCCTCTATGCCAGCCTCAAATGTCATACCCAGCTCCCTGACAGCAGTATGCAGGTCCCTGGAGCAGTTTTTAGTGGGTACTGCAGTGCACTTAGGCAGGTGGACCCAGGCCCACCCCCACCCCCACCTGTTACACTTGTGGTGCTAAATGAGAGCCCTCCAAAACCCACCAGAAACCCACTGTACCCACATCTATGTGCCCCCCTTCACCCGTAAGGGCTATGGTAGTGGTGCACAGTTGTGGGGAGTGGGTTTTGAGGGGCTCAGCACACAAGGTAAGAGAGCTATGTACATGGGATCAATTTATGAAGTCCACTGCAGTGCCCCCTAGGGTGCCCGGTTGGTGTCCTGGCATGTGAGGGGGACCAGTGCACTACAAATGCTGGCTCCTCCCACAACCAAATGCATTGGATTTGGCCGGGTTTGAGATGGCCGCCATTAGTTTCCATTATCGGCGAAAATCAATGACGGCCATCTCTAATGCCAGCGATCTCTAAGGGCAGGCCAAATGTTGAAATTTGGCCAGCCCCAACCGTATTATCAAAATGAAATATGGCCGGCCATCTTGTTTCGATAATACAGTCGGATACGCCGCTTGACGGGGCTGGCATTAGAGATGGCCGCCCTTAGAGATGGCCGGCCCCATTTGATTATGTCCCTCCATGTTGAATTTATGCATATTTTCATTCCAATCACCTGATATCTGTCAGGTGTTCAAGGCAGGAACTAGGTTTGTGAGCCCTTGGGCCACTGCCAAGGAGCGGCAGCGGCAGGCAAAACCACCCCACACAGGGATAAGACAGAACTCTGACAGGGACGGCTAGTCTTCACCTGCACTTGACCACCGTTCCTCAGGAGTTGAGCCCCTGGGTGCAGGTGGCCGGCAGGACTTAACAGACAGGGCAGGAACTGGATACCCACTAGGCAGGAAGTGGACAGGCAAAAGGGTCGGGAACTGAAAGCTGCAGAGCAGCCACTAAAACAGGGAACAAATACTGACAGGCAAAAGACAAGACTGAAAGCTGCCAGGGCAGCCCCTAAAACAGGGAACAAATACTGACAGACAAGAGACAAGACTGAAAGCTGCCAGGCAGCCACTAAACAAGAAACACAGACAACCAAGAACTAGACAGAGAAATACAAACAAGAAACAAGACTGGGAACAAGCAATACAGTACAAGATAAACTACACAAAGACTATACTAGAAACAGACAAGAATCTCAGACAATAAACTGGACTAGGCAGAAGTGCACAGCGCACACCAGCGTACCAGGGACCTTAGGCGAAGCAAAGGCAAACACAGAAGTTTCCAAATGGCTAATAAGCCCAGCAGCAGCTGAGACTGACTGCAGCAATCACAAGACAGCTACGGGTGCTGTGCAGGCACAAACAAGAAAGAGAAGTCTGGCAGCCTGGAAGATCCGGACCGGACTGAGCTGAAGCCTAGAATGGGTAGGGACAACAAGACAGTCTATGAAAGCCACCGGTTCTGGCCCCCAGAGGGCGAGGCAAGCACAAACCAAGACACAGGCAGAAAGCATACTGAAGCACAGAGAAGCTTAACACACACAGGTGCAGTGTAGTGGAGAAATCAGAGCCATGCTGGAAGCAGCCAGCACACAGAGACAGAGCTAATTCAGAAAGACCAGACAGAAGCCAGCTTAGAAGCTGACTGCCAGAAGCAAGGTAAGCCCGAGAGGGGTCACGACCACAGAAGTGACACTTATCAATGTATTTTCAGTGCTAAATGACCAAATTTTATCCATAGAAGAAAGGGACAGCAGTGGGGACAGCAAAGCTAGATCCGGTACGTACATGTTTTGTGACAATATTCAGCTACAGAGGGGAAAAGTTATCAAGGCTGCTGTTAAGACACATTATTTTACTGTTAACCCCAGTTATTAGTAACTAGGTCTCATTGCATAAAATGAAACTGGTGCTAAAACAGCATGTTAGTGGTAGGCTAACACATCTTAATGGCAGCCCACACTGATAATGATGCCCCACAACAGGTTAAGTTATGGATTTAAAATTAGGCCTGTGAAATAGTAGGCCTGCCTTTACATGCCTAAGCACTGGCATAGTCAGTGTTCAGATGTATATTCAGTAGCACTAGTTAAAGAAATAGCACCATTTATATGCTTGCCAGGCCCACTGAATTTAAGGCCCAGTTTATCAGTGGCCGATACCTGGTACCACACTATCCCTGATTCCCTCCCCCACACCACTCCTCCTGTGCTTTTCCCTCCACTTTTCTATCAGAACATTCTCATCCTAATCCTGTCCAACACACCATGTGCTACCCCTCATTTTGTAGGCTGACCTGAGAGTTGTATCCATAGGCATAAGAGGAGGAAGGGATACGGTCAGACTCACAGAGGCATAGCCATGGGGGGGGGGGGGGGAATAGCCACGGGGGGCCTTGGGGCCCAGGTTTCCCATTTTTGGCTCAAATCCTACCCCCAGTGTTAGTGCATATACAGTACTCATCTGGCATTCCCCCCACCCCACAACCTATGTGATCCAGTGTCTGTCTCCCTTCCCTTCACCCTATGGTCTGGCATGTCTTCCCCCCCCCCCCCCCCTCCATGCCGCCACTGCAGTTCTCCATCCACTTCCAGCAGCAACAGCTCTCAAGTCAGTTTCAACTTTGGCTGGCCCTGGAAGCTTTCTCTCTGCAGCATCCTGCCTACATGAGCACAGGCAGTTTGCAGAGAGAAAGTTTCTGGGGCTGGCAGGGTCGAGGCTGCCTTGAGAACTGGCACTGCCAGAAGGTCAGAGAGCTGCAGCAGAAGAAGGGGGCAGGGGGGAGAGAAGTGAGAGATGCTAGACTGAGGAGAGGAGGGAAGGGAGAGAGAAACTGGACCATGGGAGGTGGGGGAGGGAAAAAGAAGTATAATGTAGATCATTGGTGAGGTTTTTTAAAGAGGGTGGTACGATGGTAAAATCACGGTGTAGGGTCCCACGCTAAACTCTCACCACTTAGGGAAGGTACAAAGAAAGGTGGGGAAATTCTGTATTTTGTATATTATACAGTGTGCAATTCAAGATGTTAAGCGAATTTCCCTAGATGTTACAAATTTTAATGATGACAATATTGCACACTAACTTTTAAATTATAATAATTTATTGCACAAGATGTTTCTTTTTAACTTTTCAGAAAATGTATCAACTTTCAATCAATAAACTTTCCTATGAAATTCTCAACACCACAAATCAGATAAGTAGTACAAATAATTACTTTCTCTGTTACTCACAATTTACTTTAACTATGAAATTTTAACAAGAAAATTGATTCTTTGTGTCAGTTGCTTTCTTACAGATGTCCACTTCCTTCACTTTGCAATGTAACAATCTCAGCATAAACCTCCAGGTAAGTTTTTACGTGTAAGTTTAAAGTCTCTGAAACGGTGTAGGTGGTGATTTTTGTACTTAGCTGCTGAGTTGAACTTTCTTGAATGATGGTAACTTTGGTCTTTTGTGGTAGTTGGTGCACGTGTTGCTCCTGCGATGGTCCTCCTGCGTTGTCCAACAGCCTCTGTACCTGTACTCTGGTTAACCAAAAGAAATTGAAACCCTGTCTCCCTATCCTGTGGGAATTTTTATAGGGAATTTTGTTATCAAAACTGTGGCCAACCTATCTAGAGTAAATCAATAGATAATTAATGTTCCCTATTGCAGGACCTACCTTATTACGTTTCCCTGCCTAATGAGGAACACTCTTCCATGTATGTTAATCACACCTTGTAACCAGTCACACAGTTCATACCTCACTGCCCTCATACACAGCAATTCAGCTAAGGACAACAGTCCTGTTTCAATTTTTAATCAGCACCAATTCTCACTGTAGACCGGTGCAAGGTGATCACAACCCTGCTTCGTGGCAGGTCAGTGGGAACACACCAGATTTGCACACTCACCTTTCACCAACAGGCTTCTACACAATTTGTAGCCCCTCCAAACTCAGGCAGACCCCTCAGTACAACCACCCATTAACATATATGCATTGCACTCAAAGTGTCATTCAAATGCACTGTGGCCACAACTCTGCTCTGAGACAGATCAGCGGAAACACAACAGTTTTCCTGCACACTCACTGTCACTAGCCACCTTCACTTGTTACCAGCAGGCTATTATACAGCTTATAGCCTATTTCAACTCAGACAAGCCTTTCTGTATAACCACTTAGCAAATTAACACATATGCACTCCCTCAGTGCCAGTCAGGTGTGCTGTGGTTTTCAGTGTGATTATCAGCCTGTCTAGTCACATAAATTTCTTATACATACATGGGCAGATCATCTTTCATGCAGGTATATCTTCCCTTTACCTACAGTCATAGTAACATAGTAGATGACGGCAGAAAAAGACTTGCACGGTCCATCTAGTCTGCCCACGATAAACTCATATGTGTATACCTTACCTTGATTTGTACCTGTCTTTTTCAGGGCACAGATCGTATAAGTCTGTCCAGCAATATTTCCCGCCTCCCAACCACCAGTCCCGCCTCCCATCACCGGCTCTGGCACAGACCCCGTATAGGTCTGCCCTCCCCTATCCTAGCCTCTCAACCACCAACCCCTCTTCCCCCCGCCACCCAATTTCAGCTAAGCTTCTGTGGATCCATTCCTTCTGCACAGGATTCCTTTATGCCTATCCCACGCATGTTTGAATTCCGTTACCGTTTTCATGTCCACCACCTCCCGCGGGAGGGCATTCCAAGCGTTTACCATCCTCTCCGTGAAGAAATACTTCCTGACATCTTTCCTGAGTCTCCCCCCCTTCAATCTCATTTCATGTCCTCTCGTTCTACCGCCTTCCCATCTCCGGAAAAGATTCGTTTGCGGATTAATACCTTTCAAATATTTGAGCGTCTGTATCATATCACCCCTATTCCTCCTTTCCTCCAGAGTATACATGTTCAGGTCAGCAAGTCTCTCTTCATACGTCTTGTAGCTTTTCTTTGCACCGCTTCCATTTTTTTAACATCCTTCGCAAGGTACGGCCTCCAAAACTGAACACAATACTCCAGGTGGGGCCTCACCAACGTCTTATACAGGGGCATTAAAACCTCCTTTCTTCTGCTGGTCACACCTCTCTCTATACAGCCTAGCAACCTTCTCGCTACGGCCACCACCTTGTCGCACTGTTTCATCGCCTTCAGGTCCTCAGATACTATCACCCCAAGATCCCTCTCCCCGTCCGTGTCTATCAGGCTCTCCCCACCTAACACATACGCCTCCCTTGGATTTCTACTCCCTAAGTGCATCACTTTGCATTTCTTCGCATTGAATTTTAATTGCCAAACATTAGACCATTCTTCCAGCTTCTTCAGATCTTTTTTCATGTTTTCCACTCCCTCCGGGGTGTCCACTCTGTTGCAAATCTTGGTGTCATCCGCAAAAAGGCAAACTTTACCTTCTAACCCTTCGGCAATGTCACTCACAAATATATTGAACAGAATGGGCCCCAGCACCGATCCCTGAGGCACTCCACTACTCACCTTTCCCTCCTCCGAGTGAACTCCATTTACCACCACCCTCTGGCGTCTGCCCGTCAACCAGTTCCTAATCCAGTTCACCACTTCGGGTCCTATCTTCAGCCCTTCTAGTTTATTCAAGAGCCTCCTGTGGGGAACCGTGTCAAAAGCCTTGCTGAAATCTAAGTAGATGACGTCCATAGCACGTCCTTGATTTAATTCTCCTGTCACCCAGTCAAAGAATTCAATGAGATTCGTTTGGCACGATTTCCCTTTGGTGAAACCATGTTGTCTCGGATCTTGCAACTTATTGGCTTCCAGGAAATTCACTATCCTTTCCTTCAGCATGGCTTCCATTACTTTTCCAATAACCGAAGTGAGGCTTACCGGCCTGTAGTTTCCAGCTTCTTCCCTATCCCCACTTTTGTGAAGAGGGACTACCTCCGCCGTTCTCCAATCCCTCGGAACCTCTCCCGTCTCCAAGGATTTATTAAACAAATCTTTAAGAGGACCCACCAGAACCTCTCTGAGCTCCCTCAGTATTCTGGGGTGTCAGGCCTATGCCCCGAAAAGTGAGCCCTTGTGCCAAACAACGTCTGGCAGCCAGACAGTCCTGATCTTACCTGGGGAGTCAGGGCAGAGACCTCCCACGAAGGGCAGGATGGAGCAGACAATTGCCCAAAAGACAAGGTCCCGGTCCGATCAGCGGTTCCAGGCCGGTGGTAGACAAAGGCAAGTCCAGATCCACCCTGTGGCACAAAAGCAGGCAGCAGGTAAAGACACGGTCCTGACCCAAGCTGTGGTTCAAAGGCAGGCGGCAAGCGAGAGCAAAGTCCAGGTCCAAACTGTGGTTCAAAGGCAGGCGGCAGGCAAAAGCAAAGTCCAGGTCCAAACTGTGGTTCAAAGGCAGGCGGCAGGCAACAGCAAAGTCCAGGTCCAAACTGTGGTTCAAAGGCAGGCGGCAGGCGAAAGCAAAGTCCAGGTCCAAACTGTGGTTCAAAGGCAGGCGGCAGGCAAAAGCAAAGTCCAGGTCCAAACTGTGGTTCAAAGGCAGGCGGCAGGCGAAAGCAAAGTCCAGGTCCAAACTGTGGTTCAAAGGCAGGCGGCAGGCAAAAGCAAAGTCCAGGTCCAAACTGTGGTTCAAAGGCAGGCGGCAGGCAAAAGCAAAGTCCAGGTCCAAACTGTGGTTCAAAGGCAGGCGGCAGGCAAAAGCAAAGTCCAGGTCCAAACTGTGGTTCAAAGGCAGGCGGCAGGCGAAAGCAAAGTCCAGGTCCAAACTGTGGTTCAAAGGCAGGCGGCAGGCAAAAGCAAAGTCCAGGTCCAAACTGTGGTTCAAAGGCAGGCGGCAGGCAAAAGCAAAGTCCAGGTCCAAACTGTGGTTCAAAGGCAGGCGGCAGGCAAAAGCAAAGTCCAGGTCCAAACTGTGGTTCAAAGGCAGGCGGCAGGCAAAAGCAAAGTCCAGGTCCAAACTGTGGTTCAAAGGCAACAGCAGGCAAAAGCAAAACACAGAACTCAGGGATCCGCAAGCAGAAGCCGAAGCAAAGAACTCCACCAGCGTCTGCCCTTAAATAGCCCCCTCCAACCGGAGGAAGCTCATCAGCTGTCAGAAGGGTGGAGCCAACAGCCCGCCCCAGGGCTCCGGATAGGCTGGTCCCAGAGAGAAGGCGGAGTACAGCCGCGACCAGCCAATCCGGGCCCAGAAGGGGCGTTCTCTCCGCTCCCAGGTCCCGCACCCGGAAGAAGCTTTCTAGTTAGAGAACGCCGGCCATCTTGGCAGCGCCGATGCTCTCCGGCCGCCACCGCGCTAAAGCGGCGAACCGGCCTAGTCCAGGAGGCGGGCACGACTCCACGTCGTCCATAACCCGCGATACCCCGCTCTCTCCTGCTCGCGGAGCGGGGCATCCCAGCGGGCAGGGCGGTGCAGGTAAGGGACGTGACAGTACCCCCCCTGTAAGCCCCCCCTCTCCGTCTAGGTCCAGGTTTAGTAGGGTAGCGAGAGTGGAACTCGTGCAACAAATCAGGAGCAAGGATATTAGCAACTGGTTCCCACGAGTTATCCTCAGGACCAAAGTTCTTCCACGAGATCAAGTAAAACAATCGACCTCGCTGGAGTTTAGAGTCAAGAATCTCTTTTACCTCGAACTCCGGATCAGGGTCAGAGTCTGGAACCCGAATCTTCTTGGGAGCAGGATGCCAGCGGGAAGTCCTAAAAGGTTTAAGCAGAGACACATGAAAAGCATTGTGAATGCGAAGATTACCTGGTAGTTGAAGGCGATAGACCATCGTCCCCACTCTAGATCTCACAGAAAATGGCCCGATGAAGCGAGGAGCAAACTTAAGAGAGGGAAGACGCAGTTTGAGGTACTTGGTGCTGAGCCATACTCGCTGTCCTGGCTGAAATACGGGAGCGGCACAGCGATGTCGATCAGCAAATCGCTTGTACCGAGCAGCCGCCCTCCCCAACTGCTGACGAACTGTCCTCCAGGTTGCATGAATGGTGGTGAGAGTAGACTGGATCAGTGGAGGAGCCGCAGTCAAAGGAATCGGAGGCGGAAGACGAGGATGACGTCCAAAAACAGTGAAGAAGGGAGATGTCCGTGAGGCCGAATGGAAACTATTGTTGTAGGCGAATTCAGCCCAGGCCAGAAGATCCGTCCAATCATCTTGCCGAGCATTAGTGAAGGCCCGAAGAAAGGCTTTAAGGGTCTGGTTAGTACGCTCTGCCATGCCGTTGGTCTGAGGATGGTAAGCTGAAGAGAAATGTGTGGTAACCCCAAAGGCTGAGCATAGCGATCTCCAAAATTTAGAGGTGAATTGTGATCCTCTATCGCTGATGATACGATGCGGCAGTCCATGCAACCGAAAAATGTGCTGGATAAAATGCGATGCAAGAGCCTTTGCAGATGGCAGGGACCGCATGGGTACGAAGTGGGCCATGCGAGAAAAACGATCCACCACCACCCAGATGATCGTGTTGCCCCTGGAACAAGGAAGATCAGTTATAAAGTCCATGGAGACCTCCTGCCAGGGTAGGTGGGGTACTGGCAATGGTTGAAGAAGCCCCCACGGCTTGCCTGGCAAGGACTTGGTACGGGCACAGGTAGGACAGGTAGAGACAAACTGCCGAATCTCTTGGGCCATGTGGGGCCACCAAAAATAACGGGAAATAAGATGGTAGGTCTTACGGAATCCAAAATGACCCGAAAACGCAGCAGAATGACCCCACTGAAGGACCTTGCGACGAGATCGGGCCGGAACAGGAGTCTTGAGACAGGCGGATGCCCCCACCGTAGGAGAAAGGCAAGCAGGATTGAGCATAGGATAGAGCTCCTCAGGCTCCTCAGGTACGTCAAAAGCTCGGGAGAGGGCATCTGCCTGTATATTCTTCTCTGCGGGCCGAAACACCAAGTGAAAGGTAAAACGCGCAAAAAATAGTGACCAGCGAGCCTGCCGGGGATTCAAGCGTTTGGCATCTTGCAAATAAAGCAGATTTTTGTGATCAGTGATGACTGTAATAGGGTGAGCAGCCCCCTCCAGTAGGTATCGCCACTCCTGAAAGGCGAGTTTCAGGGCCAGCAGCTCCCTGTCCCCGATAGTATAATTGCGTTCAGCAGGCGAAAACTTCTTAGAAAAAAAAAAACAAGGATGTTTCTTACCAGAAGAAGTTGTCTGGGACAGCACCGCCCCTACCCCCAAAGCAGAGGCATCGACCTCCACGATGAAAGGCTTCGTGACATCAGGGCTACGGAGTACAGATGCAGACAAGAAAGCCGCCTTCAAGGCAGAAAAAGCCTCCAGGGCAGCAGGAGACCAATGCCGAACATCCGCCCCCTTCCGAGTAAGGGCTGTCAAAGGAGCCGTGAGGAGCGAATAATGGGGAATGAATTGTCTGTAGTAGTTAGCAAAGCCAAGAAAACGCTGTAAGGCTCGGAGACCCTGGGGGAGAGGCCAGTCCCGGATAGCCTGCAGTTTAGCAGGATCCATTTGTAATCCAACAGCAGAGATAATATGTCCCAAAAAAGGAATAGTGGATTGATGAAACGCACACTTTTCCAACTTGGCAAACAGTCGATGATCCCGGAGTCGTTGAAGCACTGTGCGGACATGCCCGGGATGATCCAGGGGAGAAGCAGAGAAGATCAGAATATCGTCCAAGTAAACAATGACTGAAGAACAAAGAAGATCCCGGAAAATGAAATTGATGAAATCTTGAAATACAGCCGGAGCATTACAAAGTCCAAAAGGCATGACCCGATACTCAAAATGACCGTCGTGAGTATTAAATGCAGTTTTCCACTCGTCTCCCTGACGGATACGAATCAAGTTGTAGGCCCCTCGCAGATCCAACTTAGTAAAAATAACTGCCCCCTGGAGTCGATCAAAAAGCTCCGGGATAAGTGGGAGGGGATACCGGTTCTTGACTGTGATGTTGTTAAGTCCGCGATAGTCAATGCAGGGCCGCAAGGACCCATCTTTTTTGGAAACAAAAAAGAACCCTGCCCCGGCAGGAGAAGAAGATGGTCGGATGAATCCTTTACGAAGATTGTCCTGAATGTAGTCCCGCATGGCAGCAGATTCATCCCGGGACAAGGCATATAATCTTCCTCGAGGGGCATCGTACCGGGTAACAAATCAATGGGACAATCAAACGGGCGATGGGGTGGGAGGGAATCCGCCTCCCGGGCATCAAAGACATCAGAAAACTCCTTGTATTCCTTCGGAAGAGAAGCTTCACAGGGGTGGAGGACTCCAGATAGCGCTGGCACATTAATAGAGGGAGGGCGCACTGGTGTTAGACAAGTTTCAAAACAACGACCACTCCACCGGCTGATCTCTCCCGAAGGCCAGTCTATGCAAGGCGCGTGCAGCCGCAACCAGGGTATACCTAGAATTACAGGATGGATGGCTTGAGGTAAAATAAGAAATTGTATCTCCTCATGATGAAGAAGACCCACCTGCATTCGCAGCGGAAGAGTGAGATGGGTAATAGGCTGTGGCAGAGTAGAGCCATGAATAGACGTTACTTGAAGAGCTGGTTTACAGGGAGTAACCGGCCTGCCTAGGCCCTGAAGTAGTCTAGCATCAATAAAGTTGCCTCCTGCTCCTGAATCCAGCAAGGCTAGGGTATTTATCCTGTATTCTTGCCACAGTAAGATAATAGGTACTGTCATTAAGTTATCCGGAAGGGTTCCTGAACGACCCACAACCACCCCCTTCACCAGGCTAGGGTCTAAGCATTTCCCGGCTTGTTGGGACACCTTTTCACAAAATGACCAGGTTTCCCACAGTACATACATAGTTTATTCTCCCTCCGATGGGTTCGTTCCACAGCTGTTAGTCGATGCCTGCCAATCACCATAGGCACTTCCGATCCCTCCGCAGTAGGAACCGCACCCTCCTGAGGAGAGACCGTTCGTGGTCTTTGAGGGGAAAACCTGCGAGACGGACGAGAGGCAACTTGTTCTCGTGCTCGTTCCTGGAAGCGGACATCAATCCGAGTGCTTAAGGCGATAAGAGCGTCCAGAGTACCAGGGATTTCTCGGCCGGCTAATTCGTCCTTAATGCGTCCACTCAAGCCTTGCCAGAAAATGGCCGTAAGGGCCTCTTGATTCCATTTAAGTTCCGCCGCCAGGGTACGGAATCGAATAGCATAGGTACCAACCGTACTGCTTCCTTGCTGAATCCGTAGTAGCTCTCCTGCGGCAGAAGAAGGGCGTCCTGGAACATCGAAGACCATGCGGAACTGACGCAGGAATTCTCCTAATTCCGAAAGGAGAGGATCCTGTTGCTCCCAGAAAGGTGACGCCCATGCCAGAGCCGCACCGGAGAGTAATGAGATAATGTAGGTAATCTTCTGTTTGTCCGTAGGAAAAGAAGCAGGTTGCATGTCAAAGAGCATCTGACATTGATTCAAGAATCCGCGGCATGCGGAGGGTGTGCCGTCAAACCGAGGAGGTTCAGGCAAACGAAAGGCAGGCAGAGGTGGAGATGTCCTACTAGCTCCGGAAGCCGGTGCTCGCTGCACGGACATCTGAGAACACACATCTTGCAGTACTCCAGATAATCTGTTGAGCTGGGCCTGTTGCTGTTGAAGAGCTTGAGCCAAGTCAGTCAGATCAGGCTTATCTGGCGAGCTCATGGCTTCGGCTTTCTGTCAGGCCTATGCCCCGAAAAGTGAGCCCTTGTGCCAAACAACGTCTGGCAGCCAGACAGTCCTGATCTTACCTGGGGAGTCAGGGCAGAGACCTCCCACGAAGGGCAGGATGGAGCAGACAATTGCCCAAAAGACAAGGTCCCGGTCCGATCAGCGGTTCCAGGCCGGTGGTAGACAAAGGCAAGTCCAGATCCACCCTGTGGCACAAAAGCAGGCAGCAGGTAAAGACACGGTCCTGACCCAAGCTGTGGTTCAAAGGCAGGCGGCAAGCGAGAGCAAAGTCCAGGTCCAAACTGTGGTTCAAAGGCAGGCGGCAGGCAAAAGCAAAGTCCAGGTCCAAACTGTGGTTCAAAGGCAGGCGGCAGGCAACAGCAAAGTCCAGGTCCAAACTGTGGTTCAAAGGCAGGCGGCAGGCGAAAGCAAAGTCCAGGTCCAAACTGTGGTTCAAAGGCAGGCGGCAGGCAAAAGCAAAGTCCAGGTCCAAACTGTGGTTCAAAGGCAGGCGGCAGGCGAAAGCAAAGTCCAGGTCCAAACTGTGGTTCAAAGGCAGGCGGCAGGCGAAAGCAAAGTCCAGGTCCAAACTGTGGTTCAAAGGCAGGCGGCAGGCAAAAGCAAAGTCCAGGTCCAAACTGTGGTTCAAAGGCAGGCGGCAGGCGAAAGCAAAGTCCAGGTCCAAACTGTGGTTCAAAGGCAGGCGGCAGGCAAAAGCAAAGTCCAGGTCCAAACTGTGGTTCAAAGGCAGGCGGCAGGCGAAAGCAAAGTCCAGGTCCAAACTGTGGTTCAAAGGCAGGCGGCAGGCAAAAGCAAAGTCCAGGTCCAAACTGTGGTTCAAAGGCAGGCGGCAGGCAAAAGCAAAGTCCAGGTCCAAACTGTGGTTCAAAGGCAACAGCAGGCAAAAGCAAAACACAGAACTCAGGGATCCGCAAGCAGAAGCCGAAGCAAAGAACTCCACCAGCGTCTGCCCTTAAATAGCCCCCTCCAACCGGAGGAAGCTCATCAGCTGTCAGAAGGGTGGAGCCAACAGCCCGCCCCAGGGCTCCGGATAGGCTGGTCCCAGAGAGAAGGCGGAGTACAGCCGCGACCAGCCAATCCGGGCCCAGAAGGGGCGTTCTCTCCGCTCCCAGGTCCCGCACCCGGAAGAAGCTTTCTAGTTAGAGAACGCCGGCCATCTTGGCAGCGCCGATGCTCTCCGGCCGCCACCGCGCTAAAGCGGCGAACCGGCCTAGTCCAGGAGGCGGGCACGACTCCACGCCGTCCATAACCCGCGATACCCCGCTCTCTCCTGCTCGCGGAGCGGGGCATCCCAGCGGGCAGGGCGGTGCAGGTAAGGGACGTGACATGGGGTGGATCCCGTCCGGCCCCATGGCTTTGTCCACCTTTAGCTTTCCAAGTTGTTCATACACACTCTCTTCCATGAACGGTGCTCTATCCACTTCATTCTCAGGTGTACTTTTGCCAGTCCCTCTCGGTCCTTCCCCAGGGTTTTCTTCAGTGAAAACAGAACAAAAGTATCTATTTAGCAAATTGGCTTTTTCTTCATCATTTTCTACATAGCGTTTTGCTGTATCTTTTAGTCTCACAATCCCCTTTTTAGTCTTTCTCCTTTCACTAATATACCTGAAGAAGTTTTTGTCTCCCCTCCGTACATTTCTAGCCATTTGTTCTTCCGCTTGCGCCTTCGCCAGTCGTACCTCTCTCTTGTCTTCTTTCAGTTTCATCCGGTATTCCTCCCCGTGTTCCTCTACTTGAGATTTTTTGTATTTCTGGAACGCTAACTCTTTAGCCTTTATTTTCTCAGCCACTTGCTTTGAAAACCATATCGGTTTCCTTTTTCTCTTGCTTTTATTTACTCTCCTTACATAAAGGTCTGTGGCCCTGTTTATTACTTCTTTCAGCTGGGACCACTGTCCTTCCACCTGTTGTGCGTTTTCGCAGCCCATCAGCTCCTTCCTCAGGTATTCCCCCATTTTGTTAAAGTCAGTTCGCTTGAAGTCCAGGACTTTGAGTTTAGAGTGGCCGCTAACCACATGAGCCGTTATATCAAAACAAACCGTTTGATGGTCACTGCTTCCCAGGTGCGCAGCCACTCGGACATTTGACACACTATCTCCATTCGTGAGCACCAGATCCAACGTCGCTCCCTCCCTTGTGGGTTCCGTCACCATTTGTCTGAGCAGAGCACTTTGGAAAGCATCCACAATCTCTCTACTTCTTTCCGATTTCGCAGAAGGAACCTTCCAATCTACATCCGGCAGATTAAAATCTCCCAACAACAGCACCTCTCTTTTCTTCCCCAACTTTTGAATATCAGCGATCAGATCTTTATCCAGTTCCTCCAATTGTGTCGGGGGTCTGTAGACAACACCCACGTGGACCAAGGTTTTATCCTCTCTTGTTAAGGTGATCCATATCGCTTCTTCCTTTCCCCACTTCCCTGTCATTTCAGTTGCTGTGATATCATTTCTCACATACAGAGCTACTCCTCCACCTTTACGTCCCTCTCTATCCTTCCTAAAAAGATTATAGCCTGGTATGTTTACATCCCATTCATGGGAACCATTGAGCCACATCTCTGTGACTGCAACTATGTCCAAGTCATTCTCCAACATCAGGGCTTGAAGGTCATGAATTTTATTGCTTAGACTGTGAGCATTTGTGGTCATTGCTTTCCAACTACATTTCCTAGTATGTGTTTTGGGTTTAGTGATTTGTGAGTGTCTTTTCTCTTTGGGTACCTTATCCTCTTTTTGTTCCCTCTTCCTTGCTTTTTATTTTTCTTCTGCTTCAATTTTAGTTTCAGGAACATCACAGTGCTGTAGTGGAGCAAAAGAATTTTGTAGTGGCAACACTTGTGTGGGCGGATGCTTTTGTGTCACATGATGAATTCTGCCTGAGCCTACTGTGAACCATCTGTTCCTTTGTGGTTTTATTCTCTGAGGCAGTGGTGAGAAGTTATGATTCTGTACAGTCCTATAAGTTGCTTTAATTGCATCTAATTCTTGCATTACTTTATATAGCTCTTGTTTTAAAGTAGATAGCTGAAGACAGATAGGACAAGCTTTAAGTTTCCAGATGATTGGCCTTGAAACTAAAGCAGCACAATTATTGCAGAGAATAAAAGTCATCCTGATTGGTTGAAATGGGTATGAACAGGTGTACTATGTTGGAGTATCAGCCTGCAAGACTGCCTGTGTATGACTGTGGAGTAAAGTTAATGAGGTTTGGTTTGTCTATAAATGAGTGGACAACCCTGGGGTGGGTGGGATTATAAGTCCAAATGGGTCAGCTAAGTGCTGCTATCAAGGGAATTCTCTAGTTGTATGGACCAAAATGGTAGTGTCTGATCCAGCACTTTACAATTTATTATACTTTTTAAAACTGCCCTAGATATTAATAACTTTCCTTTTAAATAAATCTAGATATTGCCAATAATTATAGCAGTGTCAGCTATGTAAAAATGCCCCTCCCCTCTATCAGAGTTTGGCAGGAACAGAAAGAAAGAAAGAAAGAAAGAAAGACAGAAAGAGAGGTTTCCCAGTGCTAATTAAATTGATTAAGCAACAAGCCTTAAAAATTTAAGACAATATCAGGTAGGTTTCTCACCTAACGCCAGTCACTCAGCTTTACTGAATTCCACTCTCTCTGTATCACCAGGTGTTCTGATTCAGTCAAATTATACTCTATTGAGGTTTTCCTCCTCATCCACACTCAATTTTCCAAGCACACAGACAGAGCACCTCTCATACTGGTCCTGTCTCTCCTGTGTCAACAGTTCCTCTCACCTTGTATCAGACAACGCTTTATTTAAGCTCTCTCTCTCCTGTATAAATCAACTCTTACACATACACAGGCACAGCACCTTCCACATACACAGGTCTGTCTTCTCCTGTGTTTTCAGTTGCTCTGACCTGGTCTCCAGCTCTGTCTCCCCTAGCAACAGGACTGCAGCTTGGCCATATTACCTAGCAGCACCAATAAGATGCTAGCTTGTGGCAGGTGAAACAACTTTTATAGTTTGTAAACTTTTCACAAACTCCATTTTGAAATCAAATTTTCCCATTAAAGTGTATGGGGAAAATGGATTTCCATACAAAAGACACTATAAATTACATTACTCTTTAATAAGAATTATACCATCAGCCACGCCAGCATTGTCCTGAATCCAATCCATGTTTTACATTTTTTAACCATCAACAGGACACCATTCACATCATTTGCATGTAACCCCCCCCCCCCCAAAGTGCCACCAGACCCCGGGCAGCCCTAGCAGACCCAGGAGGGCTCCTATTACAGGGGAACCCCCAGCATTTGTTATGTATTTTTGGAAATACCCCTCTAACAATAAGAGTCATGTGGGAGGGTCGAGGAGATGATGCTAGATCGCAGTGGGTGGAAGAGAGTTTGAAATAGACGGAGAGGTGGTGAAGAGAGGGGAAAGATTGGCGGGACCCACGGGGGGGGAGTGGGGGAGAGGTATTTTGGGGTGGGTTGGGGATCAATGCAATAAATATCAATCAATGGATCATGTAGAAAAGACAAAGAATCATGATAGATACTGGTTGGAGAAAGATTCAGAGGAAACAGGGGAAAGAGCACTCATTTATCAGGGCTTGAAATCAAACCATCTGCCAGCTTTCCTAATTTCTGTAGACATATTTTCATCTGTCTGTTCATTCTGTCCTGGCAGATGGTAGTAGAGCCCTACTAGTATACTCCTTTCCTTCACACCTGGAACTTCTACCCATAAAGATTCCATGGTGCTATCTGTTTCATGCATTTTGTTTGACTCAATTCCCTCTTTAATATATAGCGCAACCCCACTCCAGTTTGATCCACTCTATCATTGTGATGTCATTTGTACCCTACTAACAGTGTCCCATTGATTGTCCTCCTTACATCAGGACTCTGAAATGCCTAATATATTTACATCTTCATTTAGTACTATATACTCCAATTCTCCTATCTTATTTTTAAGGCTTCTAGCATTTTTGTATAGACACTTCAAATTCTTTGTTTCTTGCATCTATAGGCTGCTTTGAAATTAATGGGGATAAATTGCATCTTTTACTCTGTTCCCATTGAACACTCCTTGCTTTCTTTCACCTTTATTGAAACCTGTCTATCAGGATTCAGTTAAGATCCTCTTTCAACAGTATCCTTCAAGGATACTCCAAACTGAACCATGCACACCTGGGTGACTGTCGGCTCCCCCCCCCCCCCCCCCCCCATTTTGGTTTTAAAACTGCTCTATCTCCTTTTTAAATGTTAGCACCGGCAGCCTGGTTCCATCCTGGTTAAGGTGGAGCCTATTGTTTTGGAACAGGCTCCCCTTTCCCCAGAATGTTGCCCAGTTCCTAACAAATCTAAATCCCTTATCTCTGCACCATCATCTCAATTATGCATTCAGACTTTGCATCTCTGCCTGTCTCTTGGGTCCTGCTCATACAACGGGAGCATTTCTTAAAATGCTACCCTGGAGGATCTGGATTTCAGCTTTCTACCTAGGAGCCTAAATTTGGCTTCCAGAACCTCCCTCCCACATTTTCCTATGTCATAGGTACCCACATGTACCAAGAAAGCTGGCTCCTCTCCAGCACTATCTAAAATCCTATCTAGGTTACGAATGAAGCCCACCACTTTTGCAGCAGGCAGGCAAGTGACCAGGCGATCCTCACATCTTCCAGCCACCCAGCTATCTACATTCCTAATAATCAAAACACCAGCTACAACAGCTATCCTAACCCTTCCTTCCTGGGCAGAAGCTCCTAGAGACACATCCTTGGTGCAAGAGGATATTACATCTCCTAGTGGGCTGGTCCTGGCTACAGAATTACTTCCAACTTCACCAGGGTGATGCTCTCCTTTTAGGAGACCTCCTTCCTCCAAGGCAGCACAGGGGCTGCCAGACAGTTTTCCCTCTAAGGTGAGCGTGTGAGCGATTGCTCATACAAATTGGGAGCATTGCTCACTTCAGTCAATGTTCACTCATTGTCTCGTGCCATGCTTACCTTAAAGGGAACACTGCCAGGCATACGGATTCACATAACTTTATTGACAAGGAACAGTTCTGCTACATAACAGCAGCCTGCAAAGGGTCCAGGTAAAGACCAGCCTGCAAACAAGCAAGAGCGATCATGTGGCTTCAGTATGTCACAGCAGTGATCTCCTTCCCATTTCAGTTTGGGTTTCAAACCTCCTTGTGCGCCGCACATGAGTTAATGCTTCTTAGAGTACCCAAATCCAACCTCCTTGAGGGCACCAGATCCATCGCAGCAGAGGCACGGTCAGTTCCACCCTCTGAGCAGCTTGCTTTTCTGAAAGGGGTCACTGTCCTATATTCAGTTAAGGTGAGCTTCTATCATTGCTTTGTATTGCTTTTAAGTAGAAAACTTCCCATTTCCTATTGTGCAGTTGTTCAGAGTAGAATGAAAATATATCCGCTCTTCTTTTCCCAGAATTTAATTCATTATCTTTTTGCAATTTTGTCAGAGCAGAAGGATGCATTTTCTAGAAACACAAAAGTGATTACTGTAAATAAACCAACTATCAACATAAAATTTTGAAAAGCTGTAAAAGATGTAGCTAACATACCTCAAGATATTGTAAATAAATCAAGATGGACATCATAGGAAAAGATATCACAAAAACATAATATCTTTGAGAAACTGTGCAGATGTAGCTAACATACCTCACGATGTTTCTTAAGATTTGAAATAGTGTTCATAGCAGTGCTGAGCATTTTTGGTGTAGGTAAACACAGTTTGTGTGGCACATATATATTCTTAGTTATGTGACTTTTAAACTCAAATTCCTGTACATGCACTCTGGGTGGGGTTGTGGCAGTTTTCTGTGGCAGGAGTGCCTGGGGACCTCATAGAAGGAGAGAAGAAGTTTCAAGTTTATTTGATATACCGCCAAATCAAAAGCTTTCAAGGCGGTTTACAAACTACAGTTGAAAGTAAAAAGCATAACAATATAACATAATTATTAGGCATAACTCAATTATAAATTATAATTAAAATAATAAATGGTACATTATATTTACAATGGTAGGAATGATACCAGGAAGAATATCACACCGACATCTCAGAGACCGCAAAGGCAAAGGGGAGAATTTCAAGTCAGCAAGCATTGTGAAAACAGAATGCTTGGGTTAAAAATTTTTCCTGAGATTTTTTCTAATCTCAGATGTAATGGAAGAGCATTCCAAAGCATGGGTCCAGACACACTGAATATTTTTGATCTAATACTATGTAAACAAATAATGTGGAATGATGGCATACACCAAGCTGTTATGTTGAGATGATCTTAAGGCCCTAGCAGGGACATATGAATTAGCAGTCTGGAAAGGTATCAAGGAAACACCTGAGTGATGTATTGTGTGAAGTAACAATTTTGAATGTTATTCTATGAATATAGGAAGCCATGTTCCTCTAATAATAGAGATGTCACATGGTGCAAACTTTTTTGAAATTAGTAATTAGCCTTGAGCCCCTCCCCCATCAGGTCCACTTTCATGATACTGCTTTACCTGACTCCTGTTGGTTTAGAGAAGGAGGACAAGATAAACTCTATGGGGCTGTTGCAAGGAGACTTCCCTTCCCCCATTCACTTGGCTCCTTTTGGCTCCTGTTCTGTTCTTCCCAACGCTTGGCTCCTGTTGGAGAGTTTGGGAGTCCCTGAGTACCTCCCCCTAGGTGGGAAGAAGAGCACGATTGCAGAAGGTGAGTGGCATGGGGGAAGCAGAAAGCGGGCTTCTCAGGGCCCAGTCAGATGTCTCCTGGCTTCTGTTGGCTTGGAGAGACAGGGGCCCAGATATACCTTTGGGACCGTTACGAGGAGACATCCCTTCCGCCATCACTTGGCTCCTGTTCTGTTCCTCCCATCACTAAGGATATGGCAGGTAGCAGGGCCCTTGGGGAAAGAGAGTTTGGGGGTCCCTGAGCCACTCCCCCTAAGTGGGAAGAAGAGCACTGCCGTGACCAGCAGCAAACTTACTTTAGTTTCCACCCGAGAAGGAGTACCCCCCCCCCCCCACATGGGCAGAGAACCCCTCCTCCGAGCAAGGAAGTACACAGAGCAGGCTTGCGGCTGTCGGCTCTGCCAGTCTCTGCCCCCTCCAACGTCAACCTCCTGTTCTGGGGCAGGGGGCTGACAGAGCCGACAGCCACAAGCCTGCCCCACGCACCCCCTTGCTGTCTGCACCCAGGGCAGACTGCTCACATTGCCCCACCCTTGGTACACTAGAGGCGGTGATTTGTCCAATTAGAGGGAACAGAGTTAGGCCTCGTAGAAGAGAAAGCAGGCCCTGGCTATGCCCATTAGTAACAAATAATCATTCTAAATGCCATTACCATTACCAGAATAAGAGTAATAAACTACAGTAATGCCATTACTACATTTAACAAGTAGTTATTAAGTTTATTGATTACTCCGAAAAAGTATTTACAGTAACGTGTTACTAGTATTGCAATACCATACAAGCCTGCTTGAGCTCCGGTGTTAACATGCTCTCTAAAGATAGCCACAAATTGTATTTAAATGCATGTTAATGAGTTCAGTAACTATTCCTTCCAAACATGTCAGGTCAAGGGTAGTGTAGAAGGTTTTCAGGAGATTTCTCATCAATTTTCCATATTGAATTGCGGGCTTTGTCTTTTGCAAGCAGAAGGAAGCCCGTGTAACTTATAGTGAGAAACGTGTGTGTTATTCCGAGCAAAACTGAAAGTGAAAGCACACATTGGTGCCCCTTTTTCTGCACATAAATATGAGCCTTTCAAACATTTAAGTGCAAACAATTTTTGAAAGGCTCATAATTAAAAGCGCAGAACTGTGCTGATGCATGCTTGCACTTCCAGTTTTGTATGGGCATGCGCAAAAGAGCCACGCTTAAAACCTGTTGTGCATATGAGCTAGGCTTGTTCCTTCCCTTGCTTTCAGTTTGTTAGCACAAATTAGCCATATCTAAAACCAGTTCAGGCAGTTATACATTCCAAAAATTTGCATGCTCTAATCAATAAATAAAAAATAAAAATTCTTTTTTCTACCTTTGTCATCTGGTCATTTTATTTTTCTCATTGTGTTGGTCCCAGTCCCTGGTTTCTGCTTTCCACTGTCTTCTCTTAACTGTCTTATGAGGGTCTCTTTTCTCTTTTGGTATTTCTTCTCTCTCTGTCTACCATCAGTCTTCCCTCTGTGTCCCTGTCCACCCTATCTAGTATTTCCTATGTCCTTCCCATCATGCTAAACATCTCACTTCTCTGTATCCCTCGTCTTGCCCTTTCCAGCTTCACCTTTCTGTGTGCCTATCCTCACCTTAAGTGTCCAACATTACTTCTCTGTATCTCTGGTCCCCCTTGGGGCCAACATTGCTCCTGTATCTCTCCCTCCTCCCAACATATCCAGCATTGCCCATCTGTATCCTCCTTCCCCCCTGCAAGTGTCCAACATTGACCCTCTATATCTCTACCCCCCCCCCCAAGTATCTAGCATTGCATCTCTGTATTTCTATCCCCCCCCCCCCCCCCACATGTCCAGCATATCCCTATATATCAAACATACACATCTCCAGCATTGCTCCCTCTTTCTTCCCTTCTTTTCCTTTTGCCTTTCTCCCTGGGAATTCACAGTATATATCTCTTCTCTTTCTCCTGAACTCCCCATAGAACCAATATCTTTTTTTAATTCCTCCTTCCACCACGTACTGGTATCATTTCCTCTACTCCCTGCAGGACCAGTATCCTTCCCATGCACATTCCACTGTCATTTCCAATCCCTCTCCTCCCCCCTCCCTCCATGGATACTATATATATCCCTCTTCATCCTTCTCCCACCAGTCCCGACATCCCTCCTTCTCCCTTCCCAGAGTCCTTTAAAACTTGCTGTAGATCGCAGGCAGCAGAAGCACTCAGAACAGGCTCCCTCTTGTCAGTCTGCAGGGCCTTCCCTCTGCTAGTCCTGCCTGACAGAAACAGAAGGAGCCGGTTGTGAGTGCTTCAGCTATCCGCAATCTATGGCAAGTTCTAAAGGACTCTGGGTGAGAGGGTGGGGCATAAGAGATGCCATATCACAAGGTCAGGGTGGGAACGGAGGCAGGAAGCAAGGAGCCAATGCTAGAGAAAAGGATACCTTGGCGTGTGAGCTGGAGAAGCTAGTTAAATGCATGTGACTTGGCATTTCTGATATTAACTTGTACATTAAAGTTCATGAGTGCACTCTAGAAAATGTATTTGCTGTTGAATTCAGCCTGGTGTCTGGTATAACTTGGAGTGCCCGGGTCTGTTTATAGATTTCAGAAAGCTGCAATGTGTTATGATACTAGTTGTACAAAAATGATCCAGTACAGATCCCAGAACCCTGATTCCAGGTACAAGAGACTTTAACTCCATACACCCCAAACTCCTCAGGACCTACCTCCTGCAGAGTTTACTCAGTCACAGGGCTATATCTGGATAAAGTAGTGAGTAGGTTGCCAGCTGGCTGGTTTGTCCATGGCCACGTCCAAGGACAGTGAGCTGCCACAAAAGGTTGTGGCAGCCATTTACAGAGGCCATCAGCAAGGGGCAGAAGTGAGAGGGTTTCACTCATGCTCCCACTTGGTCCACTAGGGATATGGGTAGACCCGGGGGGCCTACCTAGACCTGGGGGGGGGGAATTGGGTGGAGTTCATTCCCAGGTGAAGGGTTTTGATTCTCCCAGGCTGAGGGACAGAGTAGGAAGGAGAGGGGGGCTTTTTTTGAGGCCAGGAGTGGGATTGAAGCTTCTTATGCGGGCCCCAGCTGAAAATCAGCTGAGGCTCATATAGGCTCTGCCATTCATCCCCACCAAATTTAGCCCCTGATATTTAGTGCTGGTGCCTGGTCATGGCCTGTCACTAAATATTGGGGGCTGATCTTGCCAGCAACGTTAAGCGTTTAAAAAAAAAAAACACTGACTACCACCAGCTGAATATCGGCTAGACTGTTTTCAGCTGGCTTTGGGGGCCTTCCATCTGCTGTGTCCCACTTCCTCTGATGCAATTTCCTGTTATCAGAACAGAGCAGAGAAAAGGCCCTGAGGCCAGCTGAAATCAGTATGTCTTCATCACTGCCACTGCTGGTGACTCGGCATGTTTAAAGGACTACGGGGAAGGAAGAGGGACAGATTTCAGACTGACGAAGGGTAGGGGGAGAAGAGATGCTAGATCTGTGAGATGGGGGGGGGGGGAAATGCCAGACCCACAGGATGGGGGAGGAGAGGAAGAGAGGCCAACCCCACAGGATGGGGGAAAGGGGGAGATGACAGACTTATGGATGGGCGGAGAGAGATGTGACACCTATGGGGGGAGAGATGACTGACCTATGATGGGAAGGAGAGAGCAGAGGGGAGAGAGATACCAGATATTGAGGGCAGAGGGAAGAAAGGGGATAGAAGCTGGACCCGGGGGGGGGGGGGGGAGAGAGTGAGATTGAGACAGTAGACCAGGAACGGGAGTGAGATGAAAACTGCAAAATTGCCACTTCCACATGTAAGTACCAACATCTCCATGTGGAAGCTGCCAGGTCCCTGCCATTCATTCTTTCATTGTGTGTATTTGTAGAATGGTTGCTTCCACTGCAGATGCTGGCAAATGCACACAAGTCTGCACATGTCTGGTATCTCTCTCCCTTCTGCTCTCTCTCTCTCCCTCCCTCCACAGGTCAACATAAGTACATAAGTACATAAGTAGTGCCATACTGGGAAAGACCAAAGGTCCATCTAGCCCAGCATCCTGTCACCGACAGTGGCCAATCCAGGTCAAGGGCACCTGGCACGCTCCCCAAACGTAAAAACATTCCAGACAAGTTATACCTAAAAATGCGGAATTTTTCCAAGTCCATTTAATAGCGGTCTATGGACTTGTCCTTTAGGAATCTATCTAACCCCTTTTTAAACTCCGTCAAGCTAACCGCCCGTACCACGTTCTCCGGCAACGAATTCCAGAGTCTAATTACACGTTGGGTGAAGAAAAATTTTCTCCGATTCGTTTTAAATTTACCACACTGTAGCTTCAACTCATGCCCTCTAGTCCTATTATTTTTGGATAGCGTGAACAGTCGCTTCACATCCACCCGATCCATTCCACTCATTATTTTATACACTTCTATCATATCTCCCCTCAGCTGTCTCTTCTCCAAGCTGAAAAGCCCTAGCCTTCTCAGCCTCTCTTCATAGGAAAGTCGTCACATCCCCACTATCATTTTCGTCGCCCTTCGCTGTACCTTTTCCAATTCTACTATATCTTTTTTGAGATACGGAGACCAGTACTGAACACAATACTCCAGGTGCGGTCGCACCATGGAGCGATACAACGGCATTATAACATCCGCACACCTGGACTCCATACCCTTCCTAATAACACCCAACATTCTATTCGCTTTCCTAGCCGCAGCAGCACACTGAGCAGAAGGTTTCAGCGTATCATCGACGACGACACCCAGATCCCTTTCTTGATCCGTAACTCCTAACGCGGAACCTTGCAAGACGTAGCTATAATTCGGGTTCCTCTTACCCACATGCATCACTTTGCACTTGTCAACATTGAACTTCATCTGCCACTTGCACGCCCATTCTCCCAGTCTCGCAAGGTCCTCCTGTAATCGTTCACATTCCTCCTGCGACTTGACGACCCTGAATAATTTTGTGTCATCGGCGAATTTAATTACCTCACTAGTTATTCCCATCTCTAGGTCATTTATAAATACATTAAAAAGCAACGGACCCAGCACAGACCCCTGCGGGACCCCACTAACTACCCTCCTCCACTGAGAATACTGGCCACGCAATCCTACTCTCTGCTTCCTATCTTTCAACCAGTTCTTAATCCATAATAATACCCTACCTCCGATTCCATGACTCTGCAATTTCTTCAGGAGTCTTTCGTGCGGCACTTTGTCAAACGCCTTCTGAAAATCCAGATATACAATATCAACCGGCTCCCCATTGTCCACATGTTTGCTTACCCCCTCAAAAAAATGCATTAGATTGGTGAGGCAAGACTTCCCTTCACTAAATCCGTGCTGACTTTGTCTCATCAGTCCATGTTTTTGTATATGCTCTGCAATTTTATTCTTAATAATAGCCTCCACCATCTTGCCCGGCACCGACGTCAGACTCACCGGTCTATAATTTGCCGGATCTCCTCTGGAACCCTTCTTAAAATCGGAGTAACATTGGCTACCCTCCAGTCTTCCGGTACTACACTCGATTTTAGGGACAGATTGCATATTTCTAACAGTAGCTCCGCAAGTTCATTTTTAGTTCTATTAATACTCTGGGATGAATACCATCAGGTCCCGGTGATTTACTACTCTTCAGCTTGCTGAACTGACCCATTACATCCTCCAAGGTTACAGAGAATTTGTTTAGTTTCTCCGACTCCCCCGCTTCAAATATTCTTTCCGGCACCGGTGTCCCCCCCAAATCCTCCTCGGTGAAGACCGAAGCAAAGAATTCATTTAATTTCTCCGCTACGGCTTTGTCCTCCTTGATCGCCCCTTTAACACCATTTTCGTCCAGCGGCCCCAACCGACTCTTTGGCCGGTTTCCTGCTTTTAATGTATCTAAAAAAATTTTTACTATGTATTTTTGCTTCCAACGCTAATTTCTTCTCAAAGTCCTTTTTTGCCCTCCTTATCTCCGCTTTGCATTTGGCTTGGCATTCCTTATGATCTATCCTGTTACTTTCAGTTGGTTCTCTTCTCCACTTTCTGAAGGATTGTTTTTTGGCTCTAATGATTTCCTTTATCTTACTGTTTAGCCACGCCGGCTGACGTTTAGTCTTTTTTCCCTTTTTTCTAATACGTGGAATA
Source organism: Microcaecilia unicolor (assembly GCF_901765095.1). NCBI lineage: Eukaryota > Metazoa > Chordata > Amphibia > Gymnophiona > Siphonopidae > Microcaecilia > Microcaecilia unicolor. The sequence goes on along the minus strand of NC_044032.1, from coordinate 223,742,205 downwards.
TATTTGTCCTGAACCTCCAGGATGGGGTTTTTAAACAGCATCCACGCCTGATGCAAGTTTTTTACTCTGCGAGCTGCTCCTTTCCAGTCTTTTTTTCACCATTTTTTCTCATTTTGTCGTAATCACCTTTTCTATAGTTAAACGCTAGCGTACTTGATTTCCTAGTTTCACTTCCTTCAATGCCAATATCAAAACCGATCATATTATGATCACTGTTATCAAGCGGCCCTCGTATCGTTACCCCCTGCACTAGATCATGAGCACCACTAAGGACTAAGTCTAGTATATTTCCTTCTCTTGTCGGCTCCTGAACTAGCTGTTCCATGAAGCTGTCCTTGATTTCATCTATGTAAAATGTGGCTTAATGTCTGGAAGTTTCTGCCAGTTGGCATTAACCTTTATAGATAGTGGAAATAATATTTATAAATTAGAGTCCTTCTCTCTTTTTTGGGGTGTATTTAATTGAGTTTTAGGCCAGACTCTTGAAGAAGCAAAAAAGTATTCAAGACATTTTCAGGCTTATTTTCAAAGCACTTTGGGAGGCTAAGTTCCATAGGTTTCTATGGAACTTTGGAAGGCTAAGTGCTTTGAAAATATGCCTCTCTGTGTGAAACAAGAGATGGGATACAGTATTCTTTCTAATAACTACTCGCCTGTTATAATTGCACCCCTCTCCTCCCCCACTTCAGCACTGAAAAACCCTATAAATTTAGTCTATAATCCAAATCTACTTTCCCCCTAATTATCACCCATGAGCAGACAATTTCTTTCCTCCATTGCTGCTCCCACAGTACTACTACTAATTATTTCTGTAACACTACTAAATATATACAGTGCTATACACATTATATGCAGGTACTTTTTCTGTCCCTAGTGGGCTCACTATCATTGTACCTGGGGCAATAGAGGATTAAGTAATATGTCCAGGATCACAAGGAGCTGCAGTAGAAATCAATTGGATGCTATCTCCATTTTTTCCCTTCCTTCTCTGACAAGCATCTTTAGCTCTTCATCTCCATTTCCCTGATTCTCAGTCTTCATCATACCTCTCTTCTCCTCTACCCATTCTGAGTCCTCCTTAGCTCCCACCCTATCCTACCTCCATCACCATTACCATCGCCACCTTCACCACCACCACCACCACCACCATGATTCTGGGTTCTCCTTAACCCTCTGTTCTACCCATCCCAGGCCCTCCTTGCAGCCCTCTGCCTCTGTAATTACAATTGAGGGTCATCTCCATAACTCCAGATCCTTCTGGAGGAGTAGCCTAGTGGTTAGTGTAGTGGACTTTGATCCTGGGGAACTGAGTTCAATTCCCACTGCATCTCCTTGTGACTCTGGGCAAGTCACTTAACCCTCCATTGCCCCTGGTACAAAATAAGTACCTGAATATATGTAACCGCTTTGAATGTAGTTGCAAAAACCTCAGAAAGGCAGTATATCAAGTCCCCTTTCCCTTCCCTTTTTTTACCCATCATTTGTCTCTCATTCTCAGTTGCTTCTCTTCCCACCCCAACCTAGATATTCACTCCCTCCTCACTCTCCTGCCCTTCATTCCAGTTAGAAAGAAAAAGGCTCTGTAGCTTCCTCCATTAACCTCTGACCAATTACAAAGTGTTTTGTAGCATATTTAAATGAGAGAGAGAGCTGGCAAGCATTTCTTGCTTCTTGACCTTACCCTGATCTGATGATATAGACAGAGTTACCTCTATGCAACTCCAGATGTTGGTGACATCAGAAAAACAATTTTGCATATCTAAAAGGGGGATAACAAAGGTCATAATGAAACTATTTGAATCAGAGCAGGAGTCAATCTGAAAACCCACATAAAGGGGTTTTTATTTTAGTAGTATACTCCTGTATATTGGGGCTCAGGGTTACTCAGAGGCAGAAACATAACAGTAATGTCTATGGCCAAAATACTCCCCACTATCTCCTTCACAGCACACAGAAAACCAAAGGGTCCCCTGCTAGTGAGTTTAATATGAGTGAAAGTAACAATTAGGTACAGTAAATCCAAAAGGCAAAACAACTGAAGACTGTTCTGGCTTTAAAATAAAAATTCCTTTTAATGGGCTCTCCAGTATACATAAAGAAAGAATTATGAAAACCAGAAGGCAAAAGAGGGCATGTAAGATAGTTGCAAAAAACGAAATAGCTTCATTAGACTGACGGTCCTTGGTCTCCTTAGATCTGTATTATTCATCTCAAATTCCAGCATCACTATGCTTCTTTCTGGGTAACAGTACCAACTCCTTATTTCTCCTTATAGGGCATTTTTCATTCCCAGTTCTACTCTGCAGCCCTCATTTCCTTTATCAGTTGGTGTGCTATTGGCAAATGTTCAGTCCAGTGTGTTACCCCCCCCCCCCCCTTTCTCGTATGGCAAAAGTTCTGTTCTCTAACTCCTTTGGTGGTCACACTATATAAGAACATAAGTCTATCTGCTCAGTATCCTGTTTCCAACAGTGGCCAATCCAGGTCACAAATACCTGGCAGAAACCCAAATAGTAACACCAGTGGCGTACTAAGGGGGTGCGGTGGGTGCGGCCCGCCCGGGTGCACGCCGCTTGGGGGGGGGGGGTGCCACGCACCGGTCAGCTTCATTGTTTCCATGCTCCTCTGCCCCGGAACAGGTTACTTCCTGTTCCGGGGCAGAGGGAGCATGGAAACAACGAAGCTGACCGGTGCGCGGCACCTCCCCAGCGGCGGCGTGCACCCGGTGGGGGGGTTCTTTCACCGGGGTGGGGGGGTGATGAGGGGGTTCGCGCTGCACCGGGGGGGCGGGGCGCTGTACCCAGGGGGCGGGGCGCATTGGCGACCGCCCCGGGTGTCAGCGCCCCTAGGAACGCCACTGTAGTAGCAACATTCCATACTACCAATTCCAGGGCAAGCAGTGGCTTCCCCGTGTCTTTCTTAATAGCAGACTATGGACATTTCCTCTAGGAACTCGTCCAAATATTTTTCAAACCCAAATAAACTAACTGCTGTTACCACAACTTCTGGCAACAAGTTCCAGAGCTTAACTATTTGTTGAGTGAAAAAATATTTCATCCTATTTGTTTTAAAAGTACTTCTATGTAACTTAATTGAGTGTCCCCTACCTAGTCTTTGTACTTTTTGAACGAGTAAAAAATTGATTCACTTCTACTTGTTCTACACCGCTAAGGAATTTATAGACCTCAATCTCCCTTCAGCCTTCTCTTTTCCAAACTGAAGAGCCCTAACCTCTTTAACCTTTCCTCATATGAAAGGAGTTCCATTCCCTTTATCATTTTAGTTGCTCTTCCTTGAACCTTTTCTAATTCCGCTATACTTTTTTTGAGATACGGCGACCGGAAGTGAAAGCAATACACAAGGTGAGGACGCACCATGGAGTGATACAGAGGCATTATAATATTGTTGCTCATATTTACCATCCCCTTCCTAATAATTCCTAGAATCCTGTTTGTGATTTTGGCCACTGCCGCACACTCTATTTCTTCTACGTGACTCTATGTTCCCCATTGCTTTGATTTTCTTGTTTGGAACAGATTAATGGATAAGACCCTAAGTGGGTTGGTGTACCCTTTTGCTTTAAGGCAGCAGCACTCACCACTTCACTGCTTCCAGCTTACAGATCCTTTCCCCAATAAAGACTGCCTTGCCACAGCAGCTCTGCTCTCTATGCTCTTTACACAGGATCAGATCTCCCCAATGACCAGCTCCCTTCGTCTGGGCACGTTGCACCTCAGGGGACAGCTGTGGTCTAGCAGCCCTTGATCAGTTCAGTATTATTGAGAACAAGCCTCTCTGCTTCTCAAATGGCCAGGGGATAGCTGTGGATCAGACTGGCAATTCTTGTGTTTGTATCTCCTTCTCCTTAGCCCCTACAGCAGGAAGCGTGGAGGGGCATAATCGAACGCGAACGCCCATCTCCATGGGCATCTATGTCCAAGAACGGGTACGTGAAGGGGCGACACAGACCGTATTTTCAAAAAAAATGGCCGCCCATCTTTTTTTTTGATAATATGGTTTGTGCCCAGCAAGTGCATCGGAGTTGTGAGGATTTGAGCTGGGCAGTTTTGTTTGTCAGCGATAATGGAAACCGAAGGCGCCCAGCTCAAAAACGAACAAATCCAAGGCATTTGGTCGTGGGAGGGGCCAGGATTCGTAGTGCACTGGTCCCCCTCACATGCCAGGACACCAACCGGGCACCCTAGGGGGCACTTGTAACAATTAAAAAAAAAGTCAAATACCTCCCAAGTCCATAGCTCCCTTCCTTGGGTGCTGAGCCCTCGAATCCCCCCAAAACCCACTGCCCACAACTCTACACCATTACCATAGCCCTTATGGCTGAAGGGGGGCACCTACATGTGGGTACAGTGGGTTTTGGGGGCGGTTTGGAGCGCTTCCATTTACCACCACAAGTGTAATAGGTAGGGGGGGATGGGCATGGGTCCACCTGCCTAAAGTCCACTGCACCCACTAACAACTGCTCTAGGGACCTGCATACTGCTGTGATGGAGCTGGGTATGGCATTTGAGGCTGGCATACAGGCTGGAAAACAAAGTTGTTAAAGTTGTTTTTTTTTTTTTTGTGGGAGGGGGTTAGTGACCACTGGGGGAGTCAGGGGTGGTCATCCCCGATTCCCTCCGGTGGTCATCTGATCATTTAGGGCACTTTTTTGGGACTTGTTCGTGGAAAAAAAAGGGTTCAAAAAAGGTGACCTAAATTCGCGCTAAAAACGCCTTTCTTTTTTCGATTATCAGCCGAAGGCGTCCATCTCTCCTTGGCCGATAAACACACCCCAGTCCCGCCTTCACCATGCATCTGAAACGCCCCCCGTCAACTTTGTTTGTTCCTGCGACGGAGTGCAGTTGAAGACGCCCAAAATTGGCTTTCGATTATACCGATTTGGGCGCCTTTGCAAGATGGGCGCCTATTTCCTGATTTGAGTCGAAATCTGGGCGCCTATCACTTTTGAAAATAAGGCTGCAAGGCTCCAATGGGCCCCAGTGGGGTGCCCACTCAGTACAGCTTTACATCTCCTCCTTGTTGAACTCTCACTGGGGGAGGAAAGACCTCCCCCTGGCTGGACCTTCTCTGGAAGAAAAAGAGAAGTCTTTTCCTTTAACTCTAAGTTTTATACTTCCTTTCAAAAGCTTAAGTATTAATGCTATTGAGCCAGTATCTCAGTAATAGACCTTCTGCTATTCACCCTTAATTGGTGCTCTTCTTGGAGCAAGGGCTCAGAATGTTCTTCCTGCAACTGCAAAGGAAAGCACATTTTGGCAGCCTGCAACATTTTTGTCTTCCCACATACTTAAGAGATTTGAAAGTCACAGAGGGAATAGTGGACTTGACTTTGCATGACATTTTTCTTTAATAAAGGTCTTTTTCTAAGTCCTTAATATGTGTGAATTGAGCCATACATCTATTTTTTAAGACAAATGAAAATACTGTTCTCCAATATACTCTGGTCTCCTCAGCTGAAGTACTATCACGCAGATTTCTCTGACTCTGTGCTTTCCCTGAGGAATTTCTGCAGCTCTGGTTCTTCTGAGCAAAAGATTAAGCTTTCTTATGAAGATGGAAGTGATGTTAATCTGCAAAGCTTATCTTTTTTCCATAAAAATATGCCAAGTTAGCAATCATATACTGTAGATTGTTGGTAGTTCACGATTCACAACTAGAAATAGCATCTCTCTTTGAATTAAATTTAACTGTGCAAAGGTAAACAAATGCTTCATTGAAGCACTCTAACTAAGGGCCAGCAGGCAGCCTCATACTGTGCTGTCACCTTGCATTAGTCATGCCCTGAAATTCTGGTCACTTGACAGTGCTTTGCTCACAGTATCCAGGAGTACTTGATAACATACAAGGAAGGAGCTGAGTAGGAACATGCTGGGTTTGTGCCTTTTACTGGTTAGCTATTTTCTTTCATGGAATTTTTCAAAATGAATAAAATCAAAGCTCACAATGGTCACTGGGGATGAGCAAAATTTATGACTTATGTGAAAATGAGAAATCAGGGATATGACCTATCCAGGAGCAGAGCCATGGGTCTAATATTTCCCCTTCCCTTCCTTAACTATCACCCTGGCTCCAGCATTTTCCTCCCCCTCCCCCTTTTCCACCTCTGCTAGGGTCTAGCATGATGCATCTCATCTCCTGTTCTCTTCCCTGGTCCTGTGGCCAGCATCCTCTCCCCTTCCCTTCCCCATGCAGCCATTGTCACCCTACCTCTTCCAGCACCACGGGGCATTCAGTAGAAGCCTGTGCTCAAATGCTGCCTCATCCCTCTCTCCCCCAACAGGAAAGGCATCACAAAAACAGTGAGTTGTCTAAACAGTAAAGCCTTGAAGATTATTCTTCTGTCCATCCCTAAGTGCCGGGAAAAGAGAGGTAAATAGAGTTCTCCCTCCATATCTGGAGCCACAAATTGGGACAAATTCGTTGTAGTATGATATGTGGTTGGAATGACACTTATTTGTTTATGCGATATTATTCTTTTGTGGACACTTTCACATTGTATAGTGGTGTACACGAGGATGTGTTTTGGAGAATAAATGGTAGCCAGAACTGGGCACATTCATTCATGCATGATAGCACCATAATACCGAGGGCATCAATAGCCACTGTTTGAAACTGAGAGTGACCACCTTCACTTTAATCATTTATTTATTACAGGTATATATTGATCTGAACATTCACTTTAGATTCCCTTGTATCATATAATATTTATAAAAAAAACTGTCTAGTTTTTCCTTTTGTTGGGTGTTTTCTATGTTTTGGTTATGTCTTGGGACAGTGAGCACTTAGGATGCTGTAGACACCCTGACCCGAAGGCTGAGGTCCCAGCCAGTGGCATTTAGGTCACCTCCAGAACTAGAGAACAATAAGGCACAAGACAGAAGTCAAAACTGTGGCAAATACTAGAGCTGTCGCAGGACTAGAAGACTGAAGCTATGGCAGAACTGGAAGACTAGGGCCTAGAACTGCAGAGGTGCAGGAAAAAAGCTTAGCGAGGCAGTTGTGAAGGCACTGACCGAGAGCAAAGACTTCTTTAAAAGTCACGAGGCAGAAAGTGACGTCACCCATGGGCATAGGCGCCCAGTATAAGAGGCTTGGGGAGGCTAAGCCTCCCCTGCTGCAGCAGGATGGATCAGCTGTGGAGTCCCGCTGCTCTGGGGTGGGGGGGGGGGGGGTTAAATTGTTGATTTACCTCCATCCTCACAGCAGGAGCTGTCTCTAGCCTTGTGTAACCAGTTGTAGAAATTGGTTTATGGTTTAATTTGTTTACCTTACTGCTGGGAGAGCAGGGGGGTTGGCTGGAGGTGTCCTGGGTTGCCAGGGAGATATTTAACGAGGGTGACTTCCTGACCTGCACATGAGCAGTTCATACCAAAGAGACTTGCACTGACACCTGAGGACAGATAGCAGCAGAATCAGATACTGGGCCAGCATGATCAGAAAAAGTCACCAGACAACAAAGGTAGAAAAGATCATTTTATTTTCATTATAGTGTTTGGAATATGTCCACTTTGAGAATCAGGTCCTCAACATTAAAAGTTTATATTTATTTATTTATTTATGGCATTTTATCCCACATTAAACATGAATTAGGGTGTTTTGTGGCTCTACATGAGAATTGTGATGATATGATCCCTTGTTTCATATTGTTGATGGTCTGCATTTTCCGTATGGGTGGTATATTGATGTATTAGGTTCTGCCCAGTGTAATATTTATGGTACAGTAAGGTTCTGAGTGTGTTTTTGCACAAAGTTGTGCATAGTGTTTTGCAGTTGAGAGATTGTGGTTAGAATATGCTTTGAGCAACCACTTTATTCTTTGACATTTGATACATATCTAATATCTAAATTTAATAAAAGGTATTGTGACTTTTATTTTTATTTATTTATTTTTTCTGTGTGTTATCAGACAATAATGGATTTAAGATTTAACAGTCGGGCCACCAACCGCCTATGCCCATGGGGTTCACTCCAGCAGCAGACAAAGGAGGTATCTTTGACATGCATGTGCTCCTAGGAGTCTATGTCCCTCTGACATGAATCGCGAACAGGAGGTATGCCACAGGACCCACTGCCGTGGAGGAGGGTAAGTTGGGCAGTGACTCACTGTGACGGCTGTGGCAATATCCCCTTCTCAAAGACCCTCTATCCTTCCAAGTCCAGGCTTAGGTTTGTGAGAATATAATTGGTGAAACCATTGGAGGAGAACTGGAGTATGGATTTGGGCTGCCGATTCCCATGAGTTCTCTTTGGGGGCCGTAACCTTTCCAGGTGATGAGGTATTGCAATTTTCCACAAACTCTTTGTGAATCCATTATGCCCTTAACCTCGTACTCCTCCTCAGGGTCCGCATTCACTGGTAAAAGCTAGGGGTAGTCTTAGTCATCTTCCTCAAAAAGCAGAGGATTCAGCAAGGACTACTATACTACTATTTAACATTTCTAAAGCGCTACTAGGGTTAAGCAGCAATGTACAATTTAACATAGAAGGACAGTCCCTGCTCAAAGAGCTTACAATCTAAAGGACAAATGTACAGTCAGACAAGTAGGGGTCGTCAAACTAGAGCAGTTTAGATTTCCTGAAAGGTATAAAGGTTAGGTGCCGAAAGCAACATTGAAGAGGTGGGCTTTGAGTAAGGATTTGAAGATGAGTAGGGAGGGGGCTTGGCGTAAGGGCTCAGGAAGTTTATTCCAAGCATAGGGTGAGGCGAGGCAGAATGGGCAGAGTCTGGAATTGGCGGTGGTGGAGAAGGGTACTGAGAGGAGGGATTTGTCCTGTGAGCGGAGGTTTCGGGCGGGAACGTAAGGGGAGATGAGGGTAGAGAGGTAATGAGGGTCTGCAGACTGAGTGCATTTGTAGGTAAGAAGGAGAAGCTTGAACTGTATGTGGTATCTGATCGGAAGCCAGTGAAGTGACCTGAGGAGAGGGGTGATATGAGTATATCGGTTCAGGCGAAATATAAGACGTGCAGCAGAGTTCTGAACGGATTGAAGGGGGGATAGATAGTTAAGTGGGAGGCCAGTGAGGAGTAGGTTGCAGTAGTCAAGGCGAGAGGTAATGAGAGCGTGGATGAGAGTTCGGGTGGTGTGCTCAGAGAGGAAAGGGCGAATTTTGCTGATGTTAAAGAGGAAGAAGCGACAGGTCTTGGCTGTCTGCTGGATATGTGCAGAGAAGGAGAGGGAGGAGTCGAAGATGACTCCGAGGTTGCGGGCGGATGAGACGGGGAGGATGAGGGTGTTATCTACTGAGATCGAGAGCGGAGGAAAAGGAGAAGTGGGTTTAGGTGGAAAGACGATAACCTCGGTCTTGGTGTGGATCCATAGGGTAGCCGGTAGCTACATGTACTTGTGTATGTTTCTGTGTATCTGCTTTTACTGCATCAGAACTTTCCCCACATAAAAGCTTCTACAAACAAGTGAGTTTTTAAGAGCAGCTTAAATTGCACTATATCGGCATATAGACGGAATTGTTCCACCAATGCAATCCATATCAGTATCCCAGCTATCGAAACAGGCAGCTATTCTTATGACATATCACAAATTAGCAATCTCATCCAAAGATAGGCGTATTGCAGTCTCTGATCTTAAACATCTATTGGGTTGATATACAGTGAAACATTCTTTCAAGTACTTTGGAGCACACGTATATACAGACTGAACAAAATAGAGAACCTTGAACTGTATCCTGTATTGAACAGGGAGCAAGCACAACTGTTTCAACTGTAATATACGTTACTCTTGACACACAGCAACCAACCTGGCAGCAACATTCTGTACTAACTGCAGTGCCTGCATCCTCGTCTTAACCATGCCAAGATAAAGGGCATTGCAGTAATCTACTTGAGATACAGCCATACTCTGAATTATCCCACAAAAATCATATAAAGGCAACATGTGTCTCAACCTGTGTAGCAAACGAAGCTGTGCAAAACATGTCTGAATGACACTTACTAATACTACTACTACAAATCATTTCTATAGCGCTACCAGTCGTACGCAGCGCTTCACAGTTGAACATGAAGAAAAGACAGTCCCTGCTCAAAAGAGCTTACAATCTAAATCAGGACAGACAGACAGGACAAATAAGGGATAAGGGTAGGACAGACTGATAGGACACATAGGGAAAAGGGACTATTGAAGAGAGGAAGACAAGATAAAAGTTACGAGCAGGTGACAAGTTAGGAATTAAAGCAGCATCAAACAGGTAGGCCTTTAGCCCGGATTTGAAGGCGGCCAGGGGTGGAGCTTGACGTAATGGCTCAGGAAGTCTATTCCAGGCATAAGGTGTGGCGAGATAAGAGGAACGGAGTCTGGAGTTAGCGATGGAGGAGAAGGGTGCAATTAAGAGAGATTTGCCTAGTGAATGGAGTTCCTGGGAAGGAGTGTAGGGAGAGATGAGGATGGAGAGGTAGTGAGGGGCAGCAGAGTGAATGCACTTATAGGTTAATAAGAGGAGCTTGAACTGTATATGGAAACGGATAGGGAGCCAGTGAAGTGACTTCAGAAGAGGGCTGATATGGGCATAGCGACTTTGGCTAAATATTAATCGTGCAGCAGAATTCTTTATAGTAAGCCCTGAATCCAGATAAACACCTAATAATTTCACTACTTTTGCAACTGATAATTTAGCATCATGTAAATTTAGAAATTCAGGCCCAAATTCCTCCATAGTTCATCTCAGATTTTGCTATATTCTACACCAAAACATGCTTACTCCTCCAATACATTAACCCTATCCAAGTACAACTGCAGCTGAATTTCCAAACCAGTCTCCCAAGAAGTAACAGGAAAAAATAACTGTATATCGTTTGCATAAAGGCAATACCCAATTCCCAGACCTTGAAAAACTGCACCTAAAGATAGCTTATATACATTAAATACCAGGGCTGAAAGGGCTGACCCTTGAGGTATCCCCATTTCCAACAAAATCTGTCAAACCTGACCCCCACTCATCGCACTCAATGATCGACCCATCAAATAAGATGTAAATCAAACACCCTCCCACTCATCCCTAAAGCACTCAACTTGGATAACAACAACCAAATATTCACAGAATCAAAGGCCCCAGTGACATCTAATGATACTAAGCAAAAATACATATCTTGATCAAAGCTCTTCCGCAACTCATCAACAGTGGACATCAAAAGTGACTCAACCCCATATGCCTGCCTAAAACCAAATTGATAAGGATCAAGATAACAATCTGTATCATTAAATTCTTCTAATTGTTGCAGCACAATCTTCTCCATCACTTTACCCAAGAAAGAAACTACTGAAAGTGATCTGAAATTACTCATGACAGAAACATCAAGACCTGATTCCTTCAACAATGGTCTAACTGTAGCCCATTTACTACTATCTGGACAAGTGCCATCAAGCAGGGACTTATTAATAATACCAGTCACAACTAGAGCAACCTCAAACCTTCTCAATCTCCCCTGCAACCTCATGGGTATCCAGAATAGTAGTACCCAAGGATTGCAACTTATCGTTCAAAAAATCTGCATACTCATCTGCACTCAGACCTGCATCTACACCCGGGGTTCTTATAACCATCAATTAAAAACCGTACTGTTTCATATAACTCCTTTGACCTATTCAATGCAACCTCAATCTTTCATTTAAAAAATGCATTCCAATAATCTAAACTCCCTGTTTGCTAAGCCTCATGGCACTGCCGATACAGCCCATTCAAAGTGGAATTTGAAGTGATATGCCAGGATGCTTTTATTTAGACCTGTTTCAGCCATATCCAGTTACAAAAAGGTGCTCTTTTGCACAGCTGACTACTGGAGGGATTAAGGCATGGCCCATCATGTATCCTCCAGCAGTTACTGTCCTCTCTGTCCCCTGAAAGTGCAACTGGAAAGGAATACCAGATTCTATGACAGCATTGGGTATTATGGGCATTCTGAACAAAGTAGAAAGCAGATCTGAGAAATAGCAAAGTGGCCAGTGCAGTGGACTATAAACCAAGGATCCAGGTTCAATTCCCATGTCCTTTTTAGACTTGAATGTTTTTTTTCCCGTTCAATTATCACTGTTAGACCTAATTTTGGGCCCTCCCTAGTTCCACCCAAAACATAACCACAACGTGTCCGTCCAAATGCTGCATTCTAAAATCACAGTTTGGATGGTTTTAGCAGATGCTCTCTTTTTTTTTTTTTTTTGCCATTTTGAGATATCCATGTGCTTTGAAAATGAATGGGAACAAAGGAGTAGAGGCTGGCTAAAGGAAAATCCAACACAGGATGTCGTGTTTTAAGAAGATGCTTTATTCGCTGCTTGGACACAAAGGACCCAACACTGTTTGTTCAGTATTTTCTCCGAATTGATCACCCCGTCAATCTGTATATTTTTTGGTGTCTATTTCCGAACACTATTGTGACCCCTGAAGCAGGCTTCCTTTAATGCCAAAACACGGACCGTGTCAGGTCCTTTGTGTCCAAGCAACGAATAAAGCATCTTCTTAAAACACCACCTCCTGTGTTGGATTGTCCTTTAGCCAGCCTCTACTTCTTTGTCCCTGTACTGTGCACGTGGAGGCTCTTCTTGTTTTCTGTGCCTGTTCTTTGAAGATGCATCCCATAGTAGCTAGATATCTGTGAATATAAATTTAGTAATTTCTAAATAATGGATTAGAGTGACAAGCAGTGCTAAAAAAAAAATATTAAACAGCACAGGGGCCAAAATAGCTCCTGAGTATCTTAAGAATGTGTGTAAAATTGTGGTTTCAGTTTGTTCCAGATGACAATGTTTGAGCAATTGGACAACGAACAGATGAACCATAATAGTGCAGTGTCCTTGACTTCAATTTTCCTGCAATCTTTTAATTAGAAGGTTATGATCTACTATGTCAAAAGCAGATGATAAATCTAATGATACTAATACTCCATACCTCATCCCAAATTTATTCCATTATCTCCCTAGATTCTTTCCCCAGTCCATGACACTTTTTTCTCTCATCTCCATCCCCAGTCCTCTCCATCTCTCACCATTCCTAGCCCCCTCCCTCTTCCCATCAACGTCTTTTATCCCTTTCCATCCATCCAATATCAAGCCCTCTCTGCTTCCATCCTTATACCATGTCCATTCTCCCTTGCTCCTCTGTTTTCTCTCTTCTTCCTGCCACTGCACATCCTCTGTCCTTTCACCCCCTCCTCATATCTATGTATTTATTTATTTAGTTGAACATTTGTTATACCATCTTATTGTCCAAGAATATCAAGACGGTTTACAAAAAAGAACAACTCACAAACAACCCCCCCCCCCCCCCCTTTCACAAAGCCTCCCTAGCAGTTGCCGGTGTAGTAATGCTGGTGCGGAAATGCTGACACAGCCCATTCAAAGTGAATGGATTGTGTTGGCAATACCACACAGCAGCTGCTAGCACGGTTTTGTAAAAGGGGGGGGGGGGGGGGGAATAACAGACAATAACATGACCAGAAGGGAGGAAGAGCACAGCACAACAATAAATTAATAGTAAACAATTATAAAAATATAACAAGTAATGGTGAAACACAAGAAGCAGGGGAAAAACAGAGTCAAATAAGGTCTGTGACCCCAATACAATAGAAAAAAAAATTTCTGTATCTTTCTGCCACTTTTTCGTGGCCTTTGATTGCATTGTTTAGGTACTTGACAATTTTCTTTCTCTCCACACAATATACAGAATAGTCACTTGTCACTGGTATTTCTATTATCAGTTCCACTGCTACCATTTGGTGCCATTTTTTAAATTAAACAATTGCAGGCAGTCCTGTTTAAATATTTATTTATTTATTCGATTTATTAGGATTTATTTACCGCCTTTTTGAAGGAATTCACTCAAGGTGGTGTACAGTAAGTATAGATCAAACATGAACAATAGGCAATTAGAGCAGTAAAAATATTCGAACAAGTATGGCATGGTATACTACTTTTGTTACTCAACACAATCTAATTTATGGAAACCACTGGTTTAAATCTAATTCCTTATTCTATTTCCCAGTTGGTACTGCTCTCCCAGCAAATGTCTAAATTACTACTTTTATCCAATTGGACCTCAATGCTTCCAAGCTTGACTGGTCTCCACGAGATCACACTTTGCTCAATATTTAAATGAGCGCCAACGCTATTGTTGGAGCTAATCTTATCATTGGTCCATTTTATTCAAAAAGGACCCATTGCTCACCGGTCAATGTAAAAAAAAAAACCTAGGAGGAAAAACCATTGACCTCCCCCGAGCCCTACGTCCCTAGATATAAATATATCCCACTATTGAGAAAACAATATTCAATGAAAAAATTAATTGAAATCTGTCGCCCGTTGACTTTTCTTATTTTGTTTATATTTACACTGACTTTCTTATTTGTACCCACATCAGTCAGTAACACTTCTATAGAGAATATTCAACCTTTAAACTTTCCAATATTTCACAGCTACAAGTACACTTATCTTATTCAATAGTCCTTCTTTTTTCTGGCAGGTTGTTATATAGATGGTAAGTGGTAATTTCTCCTCCCAGCTAGCTCTCTGATACCATTCTTATCAGCTGTTCCTGCCGATTTCTTCAACTAGCTTTCCAGTCTCGTTAACATCAGCTGTTCCTGCCGGTTTTTTCAATTAGTCTTTGAAGTCAGTACCATCAGCTGTTCCTGCCATCTCCTGCCGGTTTTTTCTTTTAAGACTCTAAAGCCTCTATCGTCAGCTGTTCCTGCCGGTTTTTTTCTTTTTGTTACCGTGCTGTAGGAAATTCTCTCCAGATTCTCGTCCTCAATTTCTCCTCCAACGTCTCGTTAACGTCTCGTTTCGCAAACTAATCTTGCTGCTTCAGGAAGGAAAACTTTAACCAAACATTATCCATGGATGATTTCTAGCCTCAAGATGGCCGCAGTTTTTTGAACGCTTTGTCCCGGTGTCAACCAATCAGCACCCGATTTCAATTTAAAGGACCATACTCTATTAGAAAAATGCTTTCCATTCGATACTTTTATTCATGCCCTCTGGTGCAATAGTAACATAGTAAATGATGGCAGAAAAAGACCTGCATGGTCCATCCAGTCTGCCCAACAAGACGAACTCATATGTGCTACTTTTTGTGTATACCCTACTTTGATTTGTACCTGTCCTCTTCAGGGCACAGACCTGATTTATATTGAAAAATAAATCTCTGTTTTTGCCATAGCTGCTTTTTAACATCCCCCACTCTCGCCCTTTTGGATCCTATCTATCACCATGAAGCCCATTTGTTCAAACATATGTCCTTTCTCTATGCAATGTTGTGCCATTGGTGCTTCCAATCTTCTATGCAGTATGCTATGTTTATGTTCAATTACTCTTGTCTTAAATTTACGAGATGTGTGTCGAATATACAGTTTACTACATGGACATCTACGGGCGTAAATCACATTGGTAGAGTCAAAATCTGTGTCTCCTCGGACCTGTATTTGTTGTTGACCATTTTGCCAGGTCAATATCGATCCCTCGATGATATTAGGGCATATACAGCATTTCTCACATCTTTTATGATGACCCAAAACCTCCTCCTTATTGGTCCATACATCTGAGTTACACAGAAGCTAGTTAGGCAAAATTTCACTGGGTGGCGTTGCAATCCACTCTTTGGAGTACACCCTATAGATCAGCAGTCTTCCTAGTTGGCAATGCAGGGTTAAGGCTTTAATAGCTGAAAGTACAGACCTTTTAAAGTTGTAAATTCAGACCAGGTCTGTGAGATCAAAGTCTTCCCATCAAATAGAGAAACAAATGGCTGCACTTAGCACTTCTATGTGAAATTCTTGGAGACAGTGCATAGGTTTCCTTTAGTTTTAAGGAATCTTAAAGATTCAGAGTTATAGAAGTAGATTGTGTAGTTAAAATAAATTTTTTAACTCACGGATTGCAGGTATGAACTTTAGAGTTTCTGGTTCTGATATCCTTGGATGGTCCAATTGATGCAGGTTGCTGTAGGCTTTCTCTTTATTGTTCCAGATGAAGGATAGATGTAAATAAGGATCCAGCTCCAATCTCAGAGCATGAGGAGAGTTATTTAGGGGAGATAAAATTTCCTTTCTCCAGACAAAACTAAATGGAAGAAGTGGGGAGTAAAATTGAGGACTGGTACCTCAACACAGACTGAGCAGAAGTCAGTAAAAGTTTGGGTTGTAAATACATTTCCTTGCAAAAGAAATGTGGTAGATGTCAAGTTTAGCTTCTATTCACTAGTGTGGTTCTTTAATACCTTTTAAAAACCATGGTTTGTTGCAGCTTTGTACATTTTAACATATGTGGCATGCCAAAAGGATTTCTGTTTAGTTCCTTTATGCATTGCTTCTCTTTAATATTTTGTTAAAGCATGCATCTTTTCAGTGGTTAGTTGGAGTTTTGTATATTTAACATATGTGGCATGTAAAAGGTTTGCTCTTCAGCAGTCTTTCAATCTGCTCTTTGTGTGTATATGGTATCTTAAAGAGACTGCTGTTCCTCAGTTTCAGAATTGGAGTCTGTTGCTGAATGGGCAGCTCTAGTACAACTGTAGGGGTCCTTTTACTAAAGGGTTACTGCTTGGCAACAGGTTTGCCACACGGTAACCTGGAACTACCGCCAACCCAAAGTGGGTGCTGGCAGTAGTTCCACCCCCAGTGTGTGCCATTTCCGGCACTAGTGGCAATACTTTAAAAATATTTCCACAAGGGGTTACCCAGCGGTATTCAGGCAGTGTCGTATACTGCCCGGTTGCCACTGGGTTAGCGCGGGAGCCCTTACTGCCACCCAAGTGCTCCCCCTGAAATGGTCACATGACAAGTGTAAACTTACCACATTGTCATTTCTTTTTTTTACCTTTCTACCTGCTGAGGTAAAAGGGGTCCTGGTGTGTGGCAAAAACTTCCACTAGTTCAGGGTCCCTTTTACTGCAGCTTAGTAAAAGGGCCCCTTAGTGACACTTAATCGGCTATTTTTCTTATCAGCACCTTTTTTATATCTTTGTTCTATTTTTACCCATTAGTTTTTGTTTTGTATAGGTATCATTGGCCTTTATATGCATATTTTGTATATAATTTCCATTGACTCCTATTTGTGACCATACAAATTGCAAATCTTTTATATTCTATCATTTACCCTGGTAGATATTACTTTGCTTCTTTTTATATTTTTTGTAACAGCCGCTGTTGCTCAATAGGAGAAGCAGCAGTGGCCAAGAAATGAAGGAGGAGCGGGAGGCAGAAGGTAAAGTAGAGAGTGGGGAGAGAAGGAGGGGAGATGGAGAAGGGCTGGAGAAAGAGAGAAGCTGCTGGTGATAAGGATGGGGAGAAAGGGAGGACCCTGGCTGAAATCAGAAAGAGGGAAGACGCTGGAAGGAAGGGTAGGGAGAGAAACAGGAGACATTGAAGGATGGGGAGATAGAGGGGGGAAATGATGAATGTAAAAGGGTAGAGAGAGAGACATTGGATGGCAAGAAGGGGATAGAGAGATAGTGAGAGAGACACTGGATGGAAGGATCAGGAGAGGGGGTAGAAAGAAGCTGGATGGAAGGATAGGGCGAGAAAGAGGGGAGATTGATGAAAGGATGCAGAGAGAAAGGAGAGAGACTGGAAGGATGTGGAGAGAGAAGGGACACTGAACAGAAAAGGGTAGAGAGATAGAGAGACACTGGATAGAAGGAGGGGGTAGAGATATATTAGATGGAAGGATCAGGAGAGAGAGTAGATGGGTGGAAGGATGGGGAGAGAAAGAAGGAAGACGCTGGATGGAAGGGTAGGGAGAAAGAGGAGACACTGGATGGAAGGATGCAGAAAGAAAGAGGGGAGACACTTGAAGGATGGGGAGAGAAAGGGGAGAGCTGCTGGTTGGAAACGGAGAGTAGGGAAAGACTGGAGAATAAGAGGAAGGGGCACAGGGAGAACAAGGGTGAGAAAAAGATGAAAAGCCATAGGTAGATAAAGTAAAAAGAAGGAAATTACAGAACGGATAGTAAGAATGAATTAGATCTAGACAGAGAGAGAGAGAGAGGCAGAAAAATATTGAAAGCAAAGAAAAAGGAGAGAAAATGACAAATGGCCAGGAAACCCTGGCAAAAGAGTTACAAGAAAACGAAGGAAAGCAGAATCAAGAGACTGGGAGCAACACAATTAAAAAAAGTAAATGGCCATACAACAAAGGTAAAGAAAATAATTTTATTTTTAATTTAGGATAAAGTAATATGGTAGCTGTGTTAATAAAGTTTCAGAGACCAATACTTCCTTCTTCTGGTCAGGAGAGGATACCATAACAGCATTATACTGACCTGAGGCAGGAGGTTTTGGCCTCTGAAAGCTAATTGAAAAGGGTGTTAGGCTATTAAATAAATTATTTTCCGAAATGGCCGTGGGTTTGAGGTGTGCCAGGGGGCGGAGACATGTAGTGGGTGGGGCCAATGCAAAGTGAGGCGGGACTGTGGGCATATACTAAAATCTCCCTCTCAAAAATTGGGACCCCTTTGGCAGCTCTGCATAAGGTTTCTCGAATCAAATGGCCTGCAGGACCTGAGACAGCATGGCTTCACTAGAGGCAGGTCGTGCCAGACAAATCTGATTGATTTCCTTGACTGGGTGACCAGTTAGACGTGGGAGGGGTGCTAGATGTGGTGTACTTGGAATTTAGCAAACCTTTGACATGGTTCTGCACAGGCGATTGATTAATAAACTGAGGCCCGGATGAGTCAAACTTACCGTGTCAGGAGCGATCGTTTAGAACCAGTTTAGCAATCGCGGTATCTAGCAGCGAATGCACCAAAGCCCACAGTGACTTTATTAACGCATTCACAAACGCGAAACGAAAACGCTATGCAAATGTGTCGTAATTATGTGAATCTCATTTAAGTGCAAGCAACGAATGATGCACAGCCATTTACAGGCAATGCACATAAAGGTTTGCACCCCTTGAACGTGATATATTGAACATGTGCTCAGGGGCTGCTGGTAACTGCAGAGCTGTCATAACTACGTCATAACACGTCCGTATAGTGAATGCATAAGCCTGTCTACGACGTGCTATTTATGCATGTGTGCGTGCGTGTACACATTTGTTGGAGAAGTCATGGCTGCACATGATCACCACGGGAGAAAGCCCAACTTCTCCGACATGGATGTGCTGTGGCTTGCGCAGCTCTTTGTAATAAATGAAGTGTCTCTTCCCCCGACCGGGAAAGAGGCAAGACATCCTGCGAATGGATAAGGGCTGGGAGGTGCTGCAACGCCTCTTCAACAGGCGTTCTTCGTACCCCAGATCTGTAAGTATTGCCATTTGTCCCTTCCTCTCTCCTTCCTCTTGCCTTCCTTATCGAACAGTTGTACTGCCAGCATATTATACATGGATGTTCATAATAGGCGTGTAAAACAAAAAAAAAAAGACAACCAAAAAGACAGCACATCATTGCTTTTTTTTTCCTGTCCTTTATTTCTTTTGTCATGCAATGACACTTAACAGCCCTCCCTCTTGTTTTATAGGTTGAAGAGCTGAAGAAACGTGGAAGGGCGTTGTGGAAACATCAGACTCTAGCTAAGGTGCGTTCACAGTAGCTCAAGTACTAAATAAACACTCGTTACGTTTCGGAAAAACGCCCTCGGAAATCTCAGATATTTAGTCTCAGGTTTTAAACACTGTTTCAATGATTTCACAATGTATGCAGTGTTCAGTTTCTATCATCAGGCATAAAAACTCTGCTAGCTTATAGGTTAAAGACTCCGCTAGCTTGTAAGTTAAAGATTCTAAAGATCATGAACTGTCAATTTTTCAATATCAGAAAAAGCACTTAGCTTTAATGCTCCAGATTTGAGGATCCACCAGTCAGTCTTAAAGTTCGACGTACCACCGTTTCACACTTTCACGGCTTCGTCAGGAACTATTGCTGGTTGGTATCCGCAGGAGTAAATGTTGGTAGGTATCCAATATCTAGAACATAACCAAAATTCAAATTTGACAGAGAAATATGTAGAGTTATACTGGCTAAATATCAACCCCTGTTGCACTTGCTTTTGGTCACGGAACTCTGTTCTCAAAATGGCATCAGTGACGTCACACGCCATTAATCCTCTGCTATTTATACTCCTCCTAGTGGAATCTCTTAAAGGTGAACAAACACCTCTATGTGTAATTCAATAAAAGACATGCCAGTCGATTGAATTAATGAGGCCCCAAGGTTCAATCGATTTCAATTCAAAAATCCATTGTGCTTCTTTCCTTTGTAATAAACGTTTCCTATTTCCTCCTCTGCTTAGTGGATTCACTTTATCAATCACGCAGCATTTTAAATCTTCAAAGGAATGGTGCATTTCTATACAGTATTCTACCATTGGTTCCTTAATAACTCTTCATTTGATATTAGATTTATGTTCTAAGAGTCTAATTTTAAGGGCCCTCGTTGTCATCCCAATATAGGTTTTTTGACATGGACATGTTACAGAATAAACCACGTGATCAGATTGGCAATTAGTAAATTGTTGAAGTTTGAAAGTTTTATCCATTGCTTTGTTGTAAAAAGTTTCAGATTGAACAGTGTAGCGACATATTGAACAGGTACCACATTTGTAGTGACCTGTTATTGCTTCCATTGTCTTCTTTCTTGCAGACCTAATTTCTGCTGGGCTTAATAGATCTTTTAAATTATTTCCTCTTGCAAAAGCTATACGTAAAGATTTATTGTAAAAAATCGGGTTTGTTTGTAATATTTCCCATCTGTTTCTAATGATGCGTGCTATGATTGGACTTGATTCATTATATTTCATAACCATAGTGAGGGTGTTCTCATCAGATTCTTTTGTTGTTGGATGATGGAGGAGATCCCTGTTATTATATTTTGCTCTTTTATAGGCTTTGTTTAAAGTTTGTTGAGAATATCCTCTCTCAATTAGCTCTGTTTTCAAGATCTTTGCTTGCGTTTTGAAGCTGGATAATTCCTTACATATTCTTCTCAATCTTAACATCTGTGAAAACGGGAGATTACTTTTTAATGTGTGCGGATGGCAACTCGCATTGTGAAGGAAAGTATTCCTGTCTGTCTCTTTTCTGTGAACTCTTGTAACAAATTGTTGGTTAATTAATGAAACCTCTGCATCCAAATAATGGATGACCGTGTAAGAATGTTGTTCTGTGAATTGAATATTTGAATGACAGCTATTGATCCAGCTCATAAATGCTGACAGTTCTTTTAATGAGCCTTTCCAGAGCATGAATATGTCATCAATAAATCTCCACCAGCATATCATCAGTTCCTGGAATGGTGAATTAGAGATCCATTCTGTTTCAAAGCGTGTCATAAAAAGATTGGCAACAGATGGGGCAAAAGTAGCTCCCATTGCTACTCCGCTAATCTGTAGGAAAAATTTATCATCAAACATAAAGTCATTCTCCTTTAACGCGATCCTAGCCAGAGTCATTAGAAAGTCCGTGGATATCAAATGCGGTCTTTCCCTTGAATCAAGGACGGATTTAATTGTTGACATGGCTTCATCTTGTGGTAAAGATGTGTATAAAGAACACACATCAAGTGTTATCATCAAGGTATTGCCTTCAATATGCGTTTCTTCTAGTTTCTGTAAAAAGTGAGTGCTATCATGTATATATGATGTGCTTTTGGAAACTTCCGGTTTCAAAAACATGTCTACTAAAGTAGACAATGGTTCAAGTACTGATTCTTTCCCAGACAGGATCGGTCTTCCTGGTGGTTTAGTCAGGGTTTTGTGTATCTTGGGCACAAAATACATTATTGGTATTTTAGGATTAAAACGTATATTTTGCCCAAATTCTCGCTACTTCCGCCCTTTTTTCCATTATTGGCCGAGCGCGCCCATCTCTCCTCGGCCGATAAACACGCCCCAGTCCCGCCTTCACCACGCCTCCGACACGCCCCCCCCCCCCCCCCCCCCCGTCAACTTTGTTCGTTCCCATGATAGACTGCAGTTGGAGGCGCCCAAAATCGGCTTTCGATATACCGATTTGGGCGCCCATCTCCCGATTTGGGTCGAAATATGGGCGTTTTTCTCTTTCGAAAATAAGCTGGATTGGTTACCTATTGCTTGGAGGATTAAGTGTAAGGTTTTAGTTTTGAATGGCAATGGTCCTTTAATTTTGGCCAGTGCTTTGAAAATCCATACACAAACTAGATCTTTGAGATCTAGTGGTAAACCATACTAGGAAATTCCTTCTTTTTGGCAGGTCAGATTGGATGTGTATTCTTCTATTTTCTGTATTGAAGGACATGTTCTCTGGAATGCCCTTCCTGAAGTTCTGCGCAAAACATGCGCTATTGTACAGTTTAGAAAGTGTTTAAAAGCTCAGATGTTTGCACAAGCTTTTTGTTAACACTGCAGAAAAAAATAAGAAGAATAAAATTAACAAGGACTGATGTTAATTTTATTCTTCTTATTTTTTTCTGCAGTGTTTTATTCTATGTCTTGTCTAATATGTTTGAAGAATAGTGTTTTATTTCTAAAGATTTTATTGTGGATGTATTTTAGAAACCACCTAGAATTGTAGGATAGTGCGGTCTATACATTTTTAAAATAAATATATAACTAAATGTCAATTTGAATATCGATTCCTATAGTTCCCTTAGGGTCATGATCCCAGTGCTTGTTCAATACAGTAATGTTTACAAAGTTTGTAAAGTATGAAATGTGCCACCTTATTGTGTCTTTCTGTGTAGACATTTTCTCCCATCAGAGCTTCATAGCCAGTTATAAAATGAGTAACATCTTTCAGCTCCTTCCTTATAGTATCTACATATTGTAAACCCCCCAGGGGTGCTCGTGTGTGCTGAGGCCCTCTAGTGGCTCCTGTCCAGGCTCACCTGCTCTCTACCAGGCCTCCTAGTACGCAACTTCTGAGCAGCTTATAAAGATGTGTGCTCTTTCTGCCCTCCAGCCAGCCTCACTGGCTCCTGAGCAGAACTCTGGCGAGTCTGCCCCCAGCAACTTGCAAGCACCAATCTCAATATCCTGGGATCCCTTCTCACTCAGGGTGACTGCTCGACCATGCCTTCCTCCTACTGGAAATCCTTTCCAGTTATGTTCACTGGGCCCCGGTCACTCCTCTGGTTCACGGACAGTGACCCACTGCATTTTCCCTGGGACTATAACTCGGATTCTCCAGCCTTACCCAATATGCAAATTAGGTAGTCAACAAATGCAAATTCACTTTATTAGTTCTTGGCTTTTGTCTTGTGGGAACAACTTCTTTACAGTATTACTCCTGTACAAGTCTCTTCTCTACTGAGCCCACTCCCTTGGGTAGACCTGGGTCTCAGTTTGAACAGCCTCCACCCCTGGACAGGACTTTCTTCATTCACCACAACTTTACTGTCCTGTCCTCCACCCCACGGCTGTTAGGCCATTTCAAATCATTCATAAGTCCATCAATAACCTAGCCTGGTAAGTACCTTTAGTTTCCCCCTGCTGTCCTCAAGCTTCCGGCAGTCCAGGCTCCTCCATCTCCTCCAGCAGGCTTCAGGCTCTCCAGGTTCCCATCTCTTCCCCTAGCTCCTCAGGAGGTACTGTTTATATAGGGTTGCTAATAGCCCACCACACCCTTTCTGGGCCCCTCCTCCTAGTTCTGGAAGAGTCCAGAGCCTTCTGGGTGTCCTTCTCTTAACAGGGAACCTCTGCTACAGATACTCCCTGGTCCCCATGCTCAGTCCTTCGTTGGAGCTCCCTCTACTGGCCCCTTCAGGTCATTACCCTGATGTCCAATTGGAGCTCCCTCTAGGGACCCTATCCTGGCATTTTCCCTGTTTCTGGCAGGAGAGCACTTTCTGGCGGCCTCCTCAGGGTAGGGCAACCACTGTGTTTATCACAATATGTATGTTTTATGAGGTTTTTTTTTTTTCTTCTCTGTTTGTTGTGAACCATCTTATCTATAATCCATGGTCCAGGGCTACAGCTCTCAGTTTTTCATCCTTAAGTTTATATTCACCTCTTTTAACCATTCATGTCTCCAGTTTTGATTGGTGTATAGTTCCTAGAGTGATACTTTATATTTCCTACTGTATTCATGCAATTGCCACTTGTTTTTCCTTGTTTGCTGCTCTAATTTCTAAAGAGCTTTTTCTCTTGTTTTGAAGATCATGTTGCTTCCTCCCTTTTGTATATTTACTCATTGAGTTTAAGGATAGAAATGGATTCTGGGCATTTACCTTGTTGCTTTTTTTGCATGTTTTGATCTGTTGATGCTGTTAAGTAGGCTTGGAGGCCTATGATAATAGCTCTATGTGTATAATCTGTTTCAATACGGCCCATTCCTCCGTCAGTTCTAAGAATGTACAGTCTCAGCATAGACTGATTCCTATAAATTACTTCATGGGAATGGAGTACGTTCAGTTTTTCAAGATCTTTAAGAGGCAATCTACACTTCCAAAGCTGTAACCTGTTTCATGGCTTGCATCTTATTTCATGATGTTAAAAGCACTTTTCAATATCAATTTTAATCTCCTGCAATATTCTTTACTGATCTTGTCTCTCAGTACTGTATGCTGGATTGATGCTCTTTTCTCTATTCCTAGATATTTCTATACACTTTCCTTTTCAAGTTTCTTTAATTCTCAGTCATTAGTTAGAGAGGTTTTCAGTTTTGCTAAATTTTCCTGCGATATTGAGATTTCTGTTTTTCTTAGCACTGGTCATGTTTTATTCGGCATTAACTGGTCTTTGATTCCATATACTGTATTCCCTTCTATTGCAATGATAGAATTGGAATCAATATGATCATATATTTTTTCAGCATCTATTGCAGTGAACAGCTTACAGGTCTGTAATTTTTAGGAACATTAGTTGGGTCTCCCTTTGGAAGAAGAAATGTTCTTGTTATTAGTCATTGTGGTGTTAAACCTGGCTTTCTGATCAATTGATGATTGCAGTTTGCCTAGGTCTTGGTGGAAAATGTGATATTTGAGACAAAACTTGGTCACTCCATCTGGGCTATGGCTTTTCTAGTTTGGGGCTGTCTTTAACGTGTTTTCCAACTCTTTTGTTGTTATTTCAGGTCATTCCATACTTTGATATTTATCTTTTCCAAATTCTCCTGTATGCAGGGTATCCATTCTGTTTTTTGGTTGTGCTTACAAAATCTTCATAAGTTTCTACAGAATATTTACATTTCAGCTTTAGTTAGTGGTCTTTCCACCATATTAATTCTGTTTCCAGGTCCCTGTAGAACTGTTTTAGGTTCTCTCTAAAGATTTTATTTTTATATTTCTCTTTTCTGTTCCGTTCTTATTTCTACATTTTTTGTGCTTTATAATGCTACCTTCATTTTATTATTAGAGTATATGAATTTAAGATCATGTTATGTTAATGCAACACATTTCAGTTTGACTTACTGGATCTTTCTTATTATCGTTGGTTAATCTGATTATATGAGATGCCTGTCTATCACAGACACCTCTTCACACTGTGATTTTTTTTTTCCTTCATTAGGCTTTTTTTTCCAAGAAGGGTTAATATCTTTTTCCTTTTTTCTTGTCCTGTGTCCTTATTGGTAGGAATATCTCAGTAATAACGTATGCTGCATTTTTGTACTTGATTCAATTCTGTAATGTCAATAGTTGATTCCTTTGTGCGGATTATGGTCTTCTTGACTTTTTTACTTTAGGTGTGAAGCTTAACTTAGGCAGTGTTGCCCTTTCTTGACCTCGGGTAATATCAATCTCAAAGCAGACCAGGAAATCCACCGCCATCTCCTCAGTCCCTTGATCTCCCTGCCTCCTAGCTTGTTTTGCAATATTCACATCCTTCTACCTAATTCTCCCTTCACCAATCCTGCATTTCCTCCTCATGATACTTTCTACTCTGTCCCACACCACTCTCTCCTCCCTGTTCTATATCATCTCCTTCACTATTCCATTTAAGTGTTCTAGGTGTAGCAACATCTCTTTTTAATTCCTCTCTAAATCTCTTTTCTCTGTCTAAATATCTTTTTCTGCATTATCACTCAGTTATTTTTAAGTGGTCTTGCTCAGGTTTTGTTTTTTTTTTTAGTTATCCAATAAGGGATCTTAAATTTCCATCAGTTACTTTTGAAGGTTTTCCTTCATATTTATCCTCTTTTTTCTATTTTTTTTGGCAAGCTCTTTTTTTATACCCCATGTAATCAAATACACAGTTGGTAGCATAATATTAACAGTACATTATTCCCTTATCTTCCTAACTATTTTTAGTCCTCTCGACTTGTATATTAGTTTCTGTAGTTTACCTCCTGCAGCAGTAGGTCCATAAATAAGATCACCATGGGCTATTGCTGAAGCACAGATTTTTGTCTTCTTTTGAAGGTTTTGAACTATTGCTAACACCATATGTTGATGCATGTAAAATAGATGCTCCTGCCTCATGTAACAGTTCATACCAGACCATTCCTTAACATATTTTAGAACAGACTCTATGTCAGCAGATGCTCTTCTAAAATATTAGCAGAAATTGATATGTCCCAACCTGAATGTCTCAATTCCAATTTCTATATTCTTTCTAAAATCTGTCTTATAACATTGGAGATTCTCTATCAGATATCACTAACAGTGCTAGCACCAGGGGCGTAACCAGAAGTCCATTTTTTTTTGGGGTGGGGGGGGGGAAAGTAGACTGAGGGGACTAGGTATTCTCTTCAACTCCCCTCCCTCCACACAGCCACCGCAACCCCCACCCCGCCACCTTAAAGTATACCTTTGCTGGCGGGGATGCCAAGCCTCGCCAGCCAAAGAATTGTCCTCATGATTCCCACCTGTGCTGCCAGAGCAGCACTCTAGTTGGCAACATACTTCAACTGTCGACTTTGGCACTCCCGTGCATGCTCAGTTCAGTCCCTGAAAAATGGCGCCTGAAAAATCCATGCAGAATAAATTTCCGCCCAAGCATATTCTATAAGTGGTGCCTAGATATAGGGATGGTATATAGAATATGCTTAGTTGATAGCCCAGCGCCTAGAACTATGTGTATCCATTTTTGCCAAGGAAAATGTGGTGTCAATATCAGCACGTGGATTTAGGCGCAGAGGGGCATATTCTATAACAGTGCGTGTACATTTTGGAATGCCCATGAAAGCCCATTTCCCTGCCTATAATCACGCCCTTTTTTGGCTCCACACATTACAATTTAGGTGCCGTGCATTACAAAATACACTTATCGAGTTATGCATGTAAATTCTAATTATTCCCAATTAATGCTCATTATTAAGTGCTGTCAAAAATGCTGATTGGCTTGTTAAGCCAATTAAGTTACGTGCATTGTTATAGAATACACTTGGATTTCAGCGCAGAATGCTAGGCGCAATATATAGAATCCAGCTGATAATATTAAACAGCCATAGAGGTCAAACAAAAGACTTCACAAGTTTAACAAAAGGGATAGAGTTCAACACCAGTACTGCCCACAACTTTATCTATTATTCATGTGCTACCAGTTACCAGTATCATAGCCTGGAAATGCTTGTGAAAGGAGGAAAGATTTTAAACCTATTTTGAATCTCAGGAGCTCCTTTATTTTCATATCTGTTAAGTTACAAAATCAACAGGTCCAAGAAAAGTCGATGCTTGGGGACTGGCAAGAGAACTAGTCTTTTCTCTTCACCTGTGTCATATTCCAGGAATGGTCCCTTCAAAACCTATTACAAATAATTCTATTTATTTTTACTTCTGCTATTAGGAAAAGAAGAATTTTGGTAGCTCTGCATTAGTAGGAAAAGGAGGTCTGCACTGGCCAGCAATTGAGGTGGGGGAGACCTAGGGGACAGGGTGAATAGCATAAAGCATATTTAGAATGTCTTCTGAAAATACTTTTTTACAACTACCAAAAAAAAAAAAGTACTCCAAGCTAAACCAGTAAACTCCAGCACCTTAGACACTGGAGCAAAATTGATTTTCTAGTTTGCAAGTTAGATTAATTACTGCACTCTGGCTGCAGAGTATTAATAAATCTGCAGTTACCCGCAGAAAGGTTCTCATCACTATCAGTATACTAACTGACATAGAGATGCCCAAAAAAAATGGGAACCTTGAATTGACAGAGATGCCCAAAAGGAATGGGAACTGTAGATTATTATGGGATAGGAAACTCTAAAAGGTACACTTTTGTGCTTGTTAATAAAGGTATCTGTTGTCACTGCAAGACACAGCAGCTGTCTTTTACCAAAAACAAGGTGCCTTCAGCATACATGCAACCGAGATTGGTTTCAGCTCTATGATTTCACTTTATGTTCTCCAGGGAGAAGTTGTTTAGAAAATAAGAATATCATTATCCTTTTAAAGATGCACTCAGCATTAATCAAGTGCAAACTTTCTATTATGGCAGGAAGTGGGAGCAGTGCCAGTACCTGGAAAAGCACACCACTATACAATGATCTTTGCACTGGAAGGTTTGGCTTGAGGCTTAAAAAGAAAGAAAGAGATGGAAATGAACATGACATTTGCAACATTGAGGAAGGAGGTAATTCAGTGCCATACGTTCCTATAGAACGATTGTTGTTAGTTTTGGCTGTGCTTTGTTTTAGGGGGACCCTTGTTGCATAAGGGGATACATATCCCAGGTAGAGTGAGTATCTATAGGACAAGAGTCCTTAGTATCTGGTGGTTTTAAATAATATAACCAACAGCTAGCAGCAGTCTCTAAGGAAGACCATTTTACACCAGGATTTCTTTTTTATGTTATTCTGAAAGGAATAAAAGGTCCATAAGCCATTATGGAGGGAATTCTGTAACGGTGCACATATTCTATAGTCACCTATTTGCTTTACAGCAGGGGGTCCTCAAATCCAGTCGTCAAGCTTGAACAACCAAGCCTGGTTTTCAGGATTTCCATAATAAATATATATGAGATTTATTTCCATGTAACTTCATTGAGTGTCCCCTAGTCTTTGCACCTATTGAAAAAGTAAAAAATTGATTCACTTTTACCCATTCTACACCACTCAAGATTTTGTAGACTTCAATAATATCTCCCCTTAGCTGTCTTTTTTCCAAGCTGAAGAGCCCTAACCTCTTCAGCCTTTCCTCATATGAGAGGAATTCCATTGCCTTTATCATTTTGCTCGCTCTTCTTTGAACCTTGTCTAATTGCACTATATATTTTTGAGATACAGCCAACTGAACACAATACAGAGGCATTATAGTACAGTGCACTCCATTTAAGTGCACATCGGATAAGCACATGCTCTGTTTAACTGCATTCCGTACTTTGGTCCCGTTTTTGGCGCCATGAATTTCTATGGGGACAAACTTTGGTTTAGCATACCACTGATAAGTGCAAGATTCACTTATATGCATGGTTTAAGACTGCTCCTCTGCAGGAAAGACTCCGCATAAGCACACGCACGGAATATGGAAGCCGATTGGCACGTGACAAAGGGGCGGTAAATTTGAAATCTAGTTGGTTAACTGCCACAGGCAGAATAAGCAAAAGAAAGTTGTTAGAGTGTACACTGGAGTCGTCGTCGTCGTTGCGCAACTGTAAGACTTTAACACTGGCTGAACGAATAGAAGTTCTTAAAAAATTAGAAAACAAACAAAGTCAAGCATCTATTGCTAAAGAATATGGTGTCAATCCCAGTCAAATTTCACGTATCTTGAAGCAGAAAGATCAGCTTCTGGAAGACTGGCAAAACAATACAAATCCACACAGGAAACGAAAATGGGCAGGAAAAGCTGAGGATGTAGAAGATGCTTTGACTACCCACTGCTGGCTTTCAATCCGGATATTCAATGTGGGCCTTTCTGGCGACCGACATTGAGTATTTGGGTTTTCAATGCCAGCTAGCACATGACCGGTTAAGTCAATATTCAGACTAACTGTCCATGGCTTAGTGGGCAAAGATAGGTCTGCTTATGATGCAGTCTTTTTTTAGCTACTAAGCCTGGCCGGATAAGTTCCAAATATCAGGGTTTAACCGGTCACGCCCCCGTAATACCCCCAACATTGCTGGCTTTATTTTTGGCGCTAACCAGCCATTTTCAGCAGCGATAACCAGCTAAATGCCCATGAAAATGACCGGTTTTCCGCCGAGACACAAGTTAACTGGTTGGTGGCCATTCCCGGCCAGTTAACTCATGCTGAATATAGGCCAGATGATGTTTTATTCACTTCCTCCATTATAAAGATACTTTATCTACTGGCGTCTGCACCAGCAAACCAGTCAACAGCAAAAATCAGAAGACTGGGCACAATGTGATTCTCAGCATTTATATCCACTAAAAGTCAATGATGATATTTACCATTTTTTTAAAGACAGTATACATTTCATACAGCTAAATGAAGCAGATTATACTGATCAGTATAGGTTATGGTCGTGTAACTGAGGGCATTTTAAAATAATTTCCTTTACATGTGTTTATTTTGTTAATAATCTTATTTTATTTTATATTTTATTTTATTTTATTTATATATTTTTTTCATCTGGCACTTTACTTCTGCTGCTTTGGCCCTAACCTCTACTGAGATGCTATAAGCCTTTATTTGGAAATAACTGGGAGTTTCCCCAATATTTGTTTAATTTCCCTCCAAGGCCTGCCCAGCTAACAAATGGCTAGAAGCTACAGACTGTGGATCTCTCTGGAACCTGGTACAAATGTGCCCTAATTTTGGCCACAAAGTGGAATGAGGGGGGTATACAACAAAGTTAAGAGTGAATAGGCTTAGGAGTCACCTAAGGAAATACTATTTCACAGAAAGGGTGGTGGAGGCGTGGAATAGCCTCCCGGTGGAGGTGGTGGAGTCGAGGACTGTTCCAGAATTTTAAAAGGCATGGGATAAGCATGTGGGATCACTTAGGAACAAGAAGAATTAGGGGTTACAGAGGATGGGCAGACTGGATGGGTCATATGGCCTTTATCTGCCGTCATGTTTCTATGTTTCTATTATGTGATGGCTATAATGCCTTCCCCCACTGGAGCTCCTGGTATTGGGTTATCTACGCTAGTGCTCTTTCCCTCATAAAATCATCCTAGACTGAGAGGAAGGAAAACCAACTGAGGAGCCAATGGCTTGGTTCTGATTTATAAATACATCTATACTGTATTTAAAAGCCACTGGATATCATGGATTGTGTGATCCCCTCTGCTGTGTAATTCTTTGTTGGACTGCTTTTAATTAAATCTGCTGAGTTAAGCAGAAGCTAATTAGAGTCAAGCAAGAAGCCCTAGACCAGAAGTGGTCCTGAGTTTGATTACAAGTTCTTAGACAAATATTTGTTAAACAAATGTGTTTTGTCCATAAGCCAACTGAAACACAGGAATGCAATGCATAGAATACGGTACCCTATTTACACGTATATACCAGGGGTGTAGCTATGGGTGGGCCTGGGTGGGCCCAGGCCCACCCAATTTCAGCCCAGGCCCGCCCAGCGCCAGCGCCAGCCCCCATTGCCGGCCACTGCTGCTTTTCCTGTTGAGCAGCAGGGCCGGCGCTACAAAAAGAAGAAGCGCTAACGGCGCTAAGGATGAGAAATGTTTTAAAAAAAAAAAAAAGCGCGGGCACCGGCAGGCACTGTCTCGCAGCCTTGAGGCATTGGCTGCTGAGGCATTGGCTGCTGGCTCGCAGGCTCCTCCCATCTGCGGGAGGAGCCTGCGAGCCAGCAGCCAATGCCTCAGCAGCCAATGCCTTAAGGCTGCCGAGACAGTGCCTGCTGGTGCCGCACTTTTTTTTTTTAAAAAACATTTCTCGTCCTTAGCGCCGTTAGCGCTTCTTCTTTTTTGTAGCGCCGGCCCTGCTGCTCAACAGGAAAAGCAGCAGTGGCCGGCAATGGGGGCTGGCGCTGGCATGCAGGGCGGGCCTCGTCGAAGAAAAAGAGGGAAAACAGATGGAAGGATGGGGAGAAAGAGGGAAAACATGGAAGGATGGGGAGAAAAGAGGGAAAACAGATGGAAGGATGGCAGAGAATGAGGGAAAACATGGAAGGATGGGGGGAATGAGGGAAAACATGGAAGGATGGGGAGAAAGAGGGAAAACTTGGAAGGATGGGGAGAAAGAGGGAAAACAGATGGAAGGATGGCAGAGAATGAGGGAAAACATGGAAGGATGGGGAGAAAGAGGGAAAACATGGAAGGATGGGGAGAAAAGATAGAAAACAGATGGAGGATAGGAGAGAAAGAGGGAAAAATGGATGGATGGGGAGAGAGACTCTGGATGGAAGGATGGGGAGAGAAAGGGGAGAGACTGGAAGGATGCAGAGAAAGGTGAGAGACTGGAAGGATGTGGAGAGAGAAGGGACACTGAACAGAAAAGGGTAAGAGTGATACAGAGACACTGGTTAGAAAAGAGGGAGAGAGACATTAGATGGAAGGATCAGGAGAGAGGATAGATGGATGGAAGGATGGGGAGAGAAAGAGGGAAGACGCTGGATGGAAGGGTAGGGAGAAAGAGGTGACACTGGACGGAAGGATGCAGAAAGAAAGAGGGAAAACTGGAAGGATGGGGAGAGAGAGGGAGACTGGAAGGATGGGGAGAGAAAGAAGAGAGCTGCTGGATGGAAAAGGAGAGTAGTGAAAGACTGGAGAATAAGAGGAAGGGGCATGGGGAGAACAAGGGTGAGAAAAAGATGAAAAGCCATAAGTAGATGAAGGAAATTAAAGAATGGATAGTAAGAATGAATTAAATCAGGACAGAGAGAGAGAGGCAGAAAAATATTGAAGAAAGCAAAGAAAAAGGAGAGGAAAATGAGAAATGGCCAGGAAACCGTGGCAGAAGAGTTAAGCAAAAACGAAGGAAAGCAGAATCTAGAGACTGGGAGCGACACAATGAGAAAAAGTAAATGGCCATACAAGAAAGGTAAAGAAAATAATTTTATTTTTAATTTAGGATAAAGTAATATGGTACCTGTGTTAATGAAGTTTCAGAGACCAATACTTCCTTCCTTAGGTCAGGCGAGGATACCATAACAGCATTATATTGACCTGAGGCAGGAGGTTTTGGCCTCTGAAAGCTCATTGAAAAGGGTGTTAGGCTATTAAATACATTTTCTGAAATCTGATGCACTGAAAAGCAGCACTTTACCCTGTGTGACAAATGCATCTGATTAGCGTGACTAAATTTTGCTGGGGGAGGGGGGTAGAGAGAAAATTTTGTGCCCACCCACTTTGGGTTCAGGCCCATCCAAAATTGGCAGTCTGGCTACGCCACTGGTATATACCCCACAATCTAGTACAGATCACAGCCCTATATAGCCCATGGGGAAGCACTGGTTTTACATGTAAAATTGTGTATAGTCCACATCTTTGTAAACAGTAATAGCAAAATTTGCAATGAAGGAAAGCATGTAGCAATCGAGAATATCATTAGTTTAAGTTGCAGTTTCTGTAGTATAGAAGAGTACATCATACCAAAATGTAAGTTTTATACTGTAGACTTTAAACTATCAGCAAAAGAATATGGAAAGGTGCATGGAAATTGAGAGGCTGGACAGTTCTTCTATGTTGACAAAAAATCAATTCACAAATAGAGAAAAGATAAGAGAACCTGGCCAAGCTCAACACACAAAAACGTGCTCGACGAGGTAGGCCTCCAACAAATTACCTCATGAAAGGCTACAGAGGAAATTGGAGGGTCATGGGATAGGAAGAAAAGTCCTATTGTGGATTAAAAACTGGTTGAAGGATAGGAAACAGAGAGTAGGGTTAAATGGGTAGTATTCACAATGGAGAAGGGTAGTTAGTGGGGTTCCTCAGGGGTCTGTGCTAGGACCGCTGCTTTTTAATATATTTATAAATGATTTAGAGATGGGAGTAACTAGCGAGGTAATTAAATTTGCTGATGACACAAAGTTATTCAAAGTCGTTAACTCGCAACAGGATTGTGAAAACTTACAGGAGGACCTTACGAGACTGGGAGACTGGGCGGATAAATGGCAGATGACGTTTAATGTGAGTAAGTGCAAGGTGATGCATGTGGGAAAAAAGAAGCCGAATTATAGCTACGTCATGCAAGGTTCCACGTTAGGAGTTACGGACCAAGAAAGGGATCTAGGTGACGTCGTCGATAATACACTGAAACCTTCTGCTCAGTGTGCTGCTGCGACTAGGAAAGCGAATAGAATGTTGGGTATTATTAGGAAAGGTATGGAAAACAGGTGTGAGGATGTTATAATGCCATTATATCGCTCCATGGTGCGACCGCACCTTGAGTATTGTGTTCAATTCTGGTCGCCGCATCTCAAGAAAGATATAGTGGAATTGGAAAAGGTGCAGCGAAGAGCGACTAAAATGATAGCGGGGATGGGATGACTTCCCTATGAAGAAAGACTAAGGAGTCTAGGGCTTTTCAGCTTGGAGAAGAGACGGCTGAGGGGAGACATGATAGAGGTATATAAAATAATGAGTGGAGTGGAACAGGTGGATGTGAAGCGTCTGTTCACGCTTTCCAAAAATACTAGGACTAGGGGGCATGCGATGAAACTACAGTGTAGTAAATTTAAAACAAATCGGAGAAAGTGTTTCTTCACCCAACGCGTAATTAAACTCTGGAATTCGTTGCCGGAGAACGTGATGAAGGGGATTAGCTTGGCAGAGTTTAAAAAGGGGTTAGACGGTTTCCTAAAGGACAAGTCTATAAACCGCTACTAAATGGACTTGGGAAAAATCCACAATTCCGGGAATAACATGTATAGAATGTTTGTACGTTTGGGAAGCTAGCCAGGTGCCCTTAGCCTGGATTGACCGCTGTCGTGGACAGGATGCTGGCTCGATGGACCCTTGGTCTTTTCCCAGTATGGCATTTCTTATGTACTTATGTACTTACAGCCACATTTAGAGGTAAACCTAAAGGAAGGAGAGTTGCAGTATTTCCACAAGAAGCATAAAATATCAAGCCAAAGCATTGGCTTTCTAAATAAACAGTACTGATTCTAAGGGAGGGGACAACTGGTTTTACAAATTTATGCAGAGAAACTAACTTTCTGTTAAGGCCCAAACAACAGTTGGCCAAAGCTCCCAGAGAAACTACTGAGACTTTGACCAAATGATAAACGGGAATTGCTATTTTGTATGTAAATTTGTGTATTACCTGCACTCATGCATACACCACACCTCATGCAGCAGAATGTAAAATCATGTATTCCTAGGAGGGTATATATGTGAAAATACATATATACCCAATAATATGTGGATTTAGTGAAGGGAAATCTTGCCTCACCAATCTACTACATTGCTTTGAAGGGGATGAACAAACATGTGGATAAATGGGAGCCAGTTGATATTGCATATCTGGAATTTCAGAAGGCATTTGACAAAGTACCTCATGAAAGACTCCAGAGGAAATTGGAGAGTCATGGGAAAGGAGGTAGTGTTCTATTGTGGATTAAAAACCGGTTAAAAGATAGAAAACAGAGAGTAGGGTTAAATGGTCAGTATTCTCAATGAAGAAGGGTAGTTAGTGGGGTTCCCCAGGGCTCTGTGCTGGGACAGCTGCTTTTTAACATATTTATAAATGACCTAGAGATGGGATTAACTAGTGAGGTAATTAAATTTGCTGATGACACAAAGTTATTCAAAGTCGTTAAATCGCGGGACGATTGTGAAAAATTACAAGCAGACCTTACGAGACTGGGAGACTGGGTGTCTAAATGGCAGATGATGTTTAATGTGAGCAGTGCAAGTGATGCATGTGGGAAAGAGGAACCCGAATTATAGCTATGTCATGCAAGGTTCCACATTAGAGTCACGGACCAAGAAAGGGATCTAGTGTCGTCGTTGAGATACGTTGAAACCTTCTGCTCAGTGTGCTGCTGCGGCTAAGAAAGCAAATAGAATGTTAGGTATTATTAGGAAAGGAATGGAAAACAAAAATGAGGATGTTATAATGCCTTTGTATCGCTCCATGGTGCGACCGCACCTTGAATATTGTGTTCAATTCTGGTCGCCGCATCTCAAAAAAGATATAGTGGAATTAGAAAAGGTGGAGAGAAGGGCGACGAAAATGATAAAGGGGATGGGACGACTTACCTATGAGGAAAGGATAAAGCGGCTAGGGCTTTTCAGCTTGGAGAAAAAGCGGCTGAGGGGAGATATGATAGAGGTCTATAAAATAATGAGTGGAGTTGAACGGTTAGTTGTGAAGCGTCTGTTTACGCTTTCCAAAAATACTAGGACTAGGGGGCATGCGATGAAGCTACAATGTAGTAAATTTAAAACGAATTGGAGAAAAGTTTTCTTCACCCAACTTGTAATTAAACTCTGAAATTTGTTGCCAGAGAATGTGGTAAAGGCGGTTAGCTTAGCGGAGTTTTAAAAAGGTTTGGACGGCCTCCTAAGGAAAAGTCCATAGACCGTTATTAAATGGACTTGGGGAAAATCCACTATTTCTGAGATAAGCAGTATAAAATGTTTTGTACATTTTTTGGATCTTGCCAGGTATTTG
The DNA here is from genome assembly GCF_901765095.1 of Microcaecilia unicolor. Classification (NCBI taxonomy): domain Eukaryota; kingdom Metazoa; phylum Chordata; class Amphibia; order Gymnophiona; family Siphonopidae; genus Microcaecilia; species Microcaecilia unicolor. The sequence goes on along the minus strand of NC_044032.1, from coordinate 223,705,850 downwards.
TGACCTGGATTGGCCACTGTTGGAAACAGGATGCTGGGCTTGATGGACCTTTGGTCTTTCCCAGTATGGCAATACTTATGTACTTATGTACCTGCATAGGATTTCTTGATAGTAATGTTTAACATGTCTCTTGATTTATTAACTTCATAAATGTATTTTTTTATTAGAACTGAAACAGCCAGTGAACAAAAGGGAGCCCTGTCACCACTCAGGAACAAAGCTGGTGCACTCCATGCCAGAGAGATGCCAACAGATTATAAAAAAATAGGTTGGCCAATTAAATATAAAAAGCCAGAATTGCTCAAATCAGTTGCATAGCTAGGTGGGGCCACGGGGGCCTGAGTCCCCCAAATTTGCTCTGGGCCCCTGGTTGTCTGGCGGGGGTCCCCAACCCCCACCAGCTGAAGACTTCATCTAACACTGGTTTGCAGTGGTGCCGCCACATTGCCTGCCCTGCTGTCTCTTCTCCTTATGTTGGGCATGCTCCTTTTAGTGAAATTGAGCATGCTCAGTTTCAGTAAAAGGAATATGCCGGACATGAAGGGAAGAGAGAGCAGGGCAGGCAATGCGGCAGCGCCAGATACCAGTCCTGGACGAAGTCTTCAGCTGGCGGGAGTTGGGAACCCCCACCAGCCAAGGTATTTGCAGTGGTGGTGGGCAATGGAGGAGGTCGATGAGGCAGCAGAGGGGGGTGGCGGCGAGGCAGCGACCAAAATGTGCCTCCCCACCTTGGGCTCTGGACCCCTCCCACCAGTGGCGCACCAATGGCAGGGCAGTGGAGGCGGTCCACCCCTTGTTTCAGCAGGTGGGGGAGTGTTCCGCTGGCACCCCAGTCCCCACCTGCCTACCAGCTCCATCGACAGATGACCCTCTTCTCCTGCCACCCAGCACCTGGCCCCGCCTTTTTAAAAAATCTGTGAAGTGGTGGCACAGCGCCTCACGTCTGCTGTGCGTGTAAAGGAAGAAAAATCGCCTCGTCGGCCGGCCTTCCCTCACTGTGTCCCGCCCTCGCGGAAATAGGAAGTTACATCAGAGGGCGGGACACAGTGAGGGGAGGCCAGCTGACGAGGCGATTTTTCTTCCTTTACACGCAGAGCAGACAGACACGAGGCGCTGTGCTGTGCCGCTGCTTCACAGATTTTTTTAAAGGCTGGGTCAGGTGCCGGGTGGCAGGAGAAGAGGGTCGTCTGTTGACGGAGCTGGTAGGCAGGTGGGGACTGGGTCGGGGAGGGGGTCTCAGATGGGAGAAGGGGAGGGCTCAGATGGGAGAAGGGGACTGGGTCAGGGAGGGGAGCTCAGATGGGAGAATGAGGCTGGAACTGGGGTCTTAGAAGGGGGCAGGAGGGAGAATGGTTCTGAGACTGAAAAGGGGGGCCCTAATGCAAGGCATGTGGATGAAGGGGACAGGAACTGGGGGCTGAAAAGGAGGGTATGTGGGATAAGGGGGCCAGTACTGGAACTAAGGACTGAAAAGGGGACAGGGAAAAGTGGGTGGGGCTGAAGCTCGGCACTGGTGGGAGAAAAGGGCTGGGGCTGAAACTGGGGACTGATATGGGGACTGGGGGCTAAAAAGGGGGACAGGGAAAGTGGCTGGGGCTGAAGCTTGGAACTGGTGGGAGAAAAGGGCTGGGCTGAACTGGGGACTGATGGATAGTGGGGGCTGAAACGGGGGCTGAAAAGGGGGGCAGTGGGGATGTGGGCTGGGGCTGGAACTAGGGGCAGGTGGGATAATGGGGCTATAACTGAGGGCCAAAAAGAGTGGGCAGAGAGAGAGAGGGGCCAGACCCTGGATGGGAAAGGGGGAGCGAGAGGGAGGGCAGACTCTGGATGGAAGGGGGAGTGAGAGGAGGGCAGACCTAGATGGATGGGAGAGAGAGGGCAAATGGTGGATTAAAGGGGCAGAGAGAAAGGGCAGATAGTGGATGGAAGACACAGAGATGGGTTGAGGTAATTCCAATGTAGGGATTCAGTAGTGGTGGACCAGAACTTCATCAATGAAACTACCTCCAGCCCCAGAATCAATGAATGCCTCAGTAACAACCTCAGGACTTAACTCAAGAGTAACAGGGACAAGTAGTTGTGATCGGGGAACTTGTCTGGAAACGCTTAGTCCTGCTTTCCTGGCTAGAACTAGGTTGAGTGATTTTCCAACTTTCATGGGCATTGGCAGGCATGCAGGGGCATAATCAAACGGGGACACCCATCTCTAAGGGTGCCCATCTGTAAGGATGGCCCAGCGAAGAGGCGGGGAAACCCGTATTATCGAAACAAGATGGGCATCCATCTTTTGTTTCAATAATACGGTCGGGGACAGCCAAATCTCAACATTTAGGTCGACCTAAGAGATGGTCAACCTAAATGTTGAGATCGCCGGCCTTAGAGATGACCGACCTTGGTTTTCACCGATAATGGAAACCGAGGACAGCCATCTCAAAAACGGCCAAATCCAAGCCATTTGGTCATGGGAGGAGCCAGCATTTGTAGTGCACTGGTCCCCTCTAACATGCCAGGACACCAACCAGGCACCCTAGGGGGCACTGCAGTGCACTTCACAAATTGCTCCCAGGTGCATAGCTCCCTTACCTTGGGTGCTGAGCCCCCCCCCCAACCCCCCCCCCCAAAAAAAAACCCACTACCCACAACTGTACAACACTACCATAGCCCTTAAAGGGTAACGGGGAGCACCTAGATGTGGGTACAGTGGGTTTTGCGTGGGTTTTGGAGGGCTCCCATTTACCACCACAAGTGTAACAGGTAGGGGGGGTGGGCCTGGGTCCGCCTGCCTGAAGTGCACTGCAGTACCCACTAAAAACTGCTCCAGGGACCTGCATACTGCTATGATGGAGCTGGGTATGACATTTGAGGCTGGAAAAAAAATATTTTTTAATTTGTGTTGTAGGGTGGGAGGGGGTTGGTGACCACTGGAAGGAGTAAGGGGAGGTGATCCCCGATTCCCTCCAATGGTCATCTGGTCAGTTTGGGCACCTTTTCGAGGCTTGATCATGAACAAAAAGGGACCAAGTAAAGTCGGCCAAATGCTCGTCAGGGCCGCCCTTCTTTTTTCCATTATCAACCGAGGACTGCCATCCCTTAACCACGCCCCGTCCCGCCTTCAGTACACTGCCGACATGCCCCCTTGAACTTTGGTCGTCCCTGCGACAGAAAGCAGTTGGGGACGCCCAAAATTGGCTTTCGATTATGCTGATTTGGCTGGCCCTGAGAGAAGAACGCCCATCTCCCGATTTGAGTCGGAAGATGGGCGCCCTTCTCTTTCGAAAATGAGCTGGATAGTGACCCTTCTCCCCGCAATACAGGCAGAGATCCTGGGACCACCTCCATTGTTTCTCTTGATCTGAGAGACCCATGCAGTTAACTTGTATGGCCTCCCCCTTCTCGGGAGATGATGGGACCCTCAGAGAAGCAGGGGTAACTTTGTGCTGAGGGTTGGAGGCCTGTCAGGAGAATCTATGGGTACCTTGGTGCTCCAGGGTCCATTCACAGAAACGATGTCCACACGAGTGCATAATGAAATCAAATCATCAAAAACCGGTGGGAGATCCCATCTGGACAGTTCATCCTTAATATGTGAAGATAATCCCTGCCAAAATACAGTGATAGGACTCTCATTCCATTCGAGCTCGGCCGCCAGCACCTGAAACCAGATGGCATAGCCACCGAGAATCTGGGTCCCCTGTCGAAGATTCAGCAACTCAGAAGCTGCAGAGGAGGCATTCCCGGGTTCTTAAAGATTTGTCTAAAGAAGCTTAGAAAGCCTGCCAGGTCGTTTAGCAGCAGGTCATTGCGTTCCCACAATTGGGACTCCTAGGCAAGCACAATACCAGTGAGGAGCGAGAAGAAGGTAGGCTAGCTTGGCTCTATATGACACAAAGTCTCGGTCTTGCAGTTCAAACACTGTCACTAATTCAAAAACCTTCGGCAAGACTTCAGATTCCCATCAAACCAGGGAAGAGAGGCAAGTCAGAGACCTGAGCTGCCAGGCATGGTGAGCACAGCTGGAAGGACCACAGACAAGACAGCTCCTGTTCCCGCCTGGAATGCGCCCAGGTTTTGCAGATTGTCCATACGTTGGGTCAGTTCCTGAACCACCCTGGAAGTTGCTGGAGAAATGTAATAGATTAGTGAGACAAGATTTGTCTCATTAATCTATGCATTTGAATATGCTCTGTAATTTTGTTCTTTACAATAGTTTCTACCATTTTGACCAGCACCGACGTCAGGCTCACTGGTCTATAATTTCCCGGATCACCTCTGGAACATTTTTTAAAAGTTGGTGTTACATTGGCCACAATCAAATCTTCTGGTACCATGCTTGATTTTAAAGATAAATTACATACTACTAACAATAGTTCTGCAAGCTCATTTTTCAATTCTATCAGTACTCTGGGATGAATACCATCCAGTCCAGGCAATTTTCTACTCTTCAAATTACATCCTCGAGGTTTATAGAGAATTCAGACTTTGTCTGGGCTGAGGCAGGTACAAGCTAAACTGCTGAAGCAGGAACTAGCTGGAGCCCTTGCAACAGCCTTATCCCAAGTCAGGCTTCGCCTGAGCAGAGACGGACAAACACTTGAAGCAGCCTTATCCCAAGATGAGCTTCGGCTGGGCTGAGACAGGAACCACAAAGCAGGAATCAGCTGGAACAGCAGGAGGCTAGCACTCTAAAAGAGTGTAGGGAGTTGCGAAGGCAAGGAGATACTGAACCAGTGGGTTTAAATCTCCCTTCCTTCGCTACCTGACATCATCTGGTGGTGCCCTGCCCGACATGCAGAAAGACGTGCGCACACCTAAGGCCCTTTCTGCTGAGAGAGTTCGGAGATGCATGGCCCCTGCTGCTGCGAGGACAGTGACAACCAGCATCATCCAGGGTGGCTATGCAGCTGGATCGTAGCCCCCCCCCCCCCCCCCGGTGTGGTAAGCGATAGTGCGGCAGGCGTGACTCCATCATTTAGTGCTATTTGTAGAATTCATAATCACAAATGAATAAAACTAGAAGTACAGTTAAGAAAAAAGATTTAAAAATTCTTCCTAAATATTTAGTGAACAGCCATGTGTTTTAAAACCTACAAAATCTCAGGTAATCCATACTCTTAGGTGTTTGTTTTTTTTTCAAAGCTCAGGAGCAGCCAATGTTTTCTTAGGCAATGCCTGATATAAATTGTTACAATAATCCAGGCAAGACAAAATAATAGCCTGCACTATTTTTTGTAAATTGTATAATAAAAAATCATATTGGATCTTACGCAGTATATGTATCTTACAAAAAATAGTTTTTACTGTGTAATCAGAAGACTCATGTCCAAATTGGAATCAATAATTACCCCAAGACTTCATACTGATATATTTATAGGAAGAAGAAGAATACCACCAATTTCAGGATCATTCTCTGGGATATAAGTTTTTATCCCCTACCCATAACAACATAGGGCCTCTTTTATCAAACCATGGTAGTGGTCCTCAGTACAGTAGTGCCGACAAAGCCCATTCACTTTGAATGGGCTTCATCAGCATTGCTGCATGGGACCCGCTAGTGCAGCCTGATAAGAAGCCCATAGTTTTTTCAAATTATAATTTAAAAGCATGATCATTCGTCCATATCAAAATGTTATTAAAACATCTAATCAAACAATTGTAAGTCTCAGCTATTGAGGTTTGAACCAAAATTCTAATCTATACATCATTAGTATAAATAATGTAAGATTATCCCATTGCTTGAATATCCCTCCCAAGAGAACTAAGAAAGGCATTGAATAAAATAGGGAGAACTTTGGGAAGCACCAAAAGGGTCCAAGCTCTTGAAATTTCTCTATTTCTACTCTATAGGAAAGATTTATTTGTTTCAACAAAGAAAACCATATCCATACCATTCCCATAATTCCTATTGCATGCAGTCTATGTAGTAAAATATCATGATCTATAAAGGTGCCAAAATTGTGGTATGGATCCTAGATACAAGCACAATTAAATTAGTTAACGAGCTGTCAAGTATGAATTAATGGGTCTTAACAATCAATAATTGCACCTAAGTGGGACTAATTTGGATTTGTGTACACATCTGCTTATGCGCTATTGTTTAACCCCGAGCACCTAAATTCTATAGCATGCAATGCAAAAGGAGGTGTGGCCAGGAGAGAGGCATGGGCAGGTAAGGGGCAATTATGTACCAAACTTCCATGAGTTTGACTGCTGACACGAAGTAGTTGACATCAAGTAGTTGCCGATGATGCTCGGACTGCTATCCTGATGAAGGAAGCGAAGCCTGTTGGTATGGAAGAAAGTGGGATGTTTGACCATGGAAATATAAGACCTGGAGAGATGGATCTTAAAAATACTTGTTTATTGTTGAATAAAAGACTCGACACAACCGTTGTGTTTTGGCCGTTAGGCCTGCATCAGGAGTCTCGCTCGACGGTGTTCTGTATAGTGGGTCTCAGACATCGGAAGTCAGCTGATGCATGCGTTGGGAGACACTTGATGTGATAATCTATGAAGTGCTTCACGCGGACATTTCGTTTGTTTACGCGTAAGTTCTTTCATAAAGGTCTTTTTAAAGACCCACTTCATAGATTATCATATCAAGTGTCTCCCAACGCACGCATCAGCTGACTTCCAACGTCTGAGACCCACTATACCGAACACCGTCGAGTGAAACTCCTGATGCAGGCCTAACGGCTAAAACATAACAGTTGTGTCGAGTCTATTATTCATCAATAAACAAGTATTTTTAAGATCCATCTCTCCAGGTCTTGTATTTCCGTGGTCAAACATCCCACTTTCTTCCATGCCTGTGTTCTCCCGTGGGGCGTTCGAGTTCTCTGCTGAACAGTGGATTTTTTTTTAAGCAAAACCTGGCCATGAAGGCAGCAGGTCTGATTTCAACAGCCAGCTGAGCAGCATGTTATAAAGTTAAGTACTATGGTAAGATATTTGAAGAGATATGATGAAACATTTGAGATTTGGTTCATATTGGAAACTGAAAAGTGTGGAAAGTTTGACAATTTAAAGGTTTATTGCAAAAGAACAATTTGATATAAAATTGGGACCTATGAGGAAGTGGCTATTTTTGCATTGAAAAGTACATATATGCTTAAATATGCCAGTGTTCTGAGGATCCCTAAAAAATTTAAAGGAAACATAAATGACGCTTGTTATTTCTTGATAAATTTATTGGCTGGGATTTGAGTATATGTTTGAAGTGTTTTCCTGCTGTCTAAGAACTGTCCTCCTATCTGGGTTTTTTTAAAGAGTTGAGCAGTGGCAATTACACCAGGTTTTAGCTGTTGTAAATACCGGTGCTGAACTTTAGACACAAGAATAGGCTCTAAGCTCTATTCTCTAAAGAACGCTCATCTTGGAGCAGCCTGTACAGAATAGTGCTTAGCAATGATTTTTTTTTCCCAAAATTCTATAAAAGTTGCTAAAACTTGTGTGCACAAATTTGGACCTGCGCCCAATTGATCTGTGCAATTTCATTCAATAACAAGCCAATTAGCGCAGATAATTCAGTTTTTAAACAAGCAATTATTGGTGCTAATTGGGATTTAATTAAAATTTACACATGTAAATATAGGCACAGGATCTACGCTCAAAGTTAGGCACCGTTTATAGAATAGCGTTTTGTGCAGGAAACAGTGGCTACTTTTAGGTGCAATCATTTATACCAAAATCCCCTTTTTGGATCCATGTGTAAAATTTACGCATGTAAATTTTAATTAATGCCAACTAGCACTGATAATTGATTGTTAGGGCCCAATTATCAGCACTAATTGGCTCATTATTCCATTAAATTATGCATGAAAATTGGGCACATGACCAAATTTACATACGCAATTTTTAGTGCCACAAAGGGACTCACCAAGGGGAGAGACATGCCCCTTCAGCAGCAGGCCTTATGCGACATGCCTCAGGTCAGGTGCAATTTTAAATTCTTTGTGCTTGCTAATGTTGTTACAATTGTGGCAGAGCTTAGCACTGAACTGCCCTAGAGTTCATAGCAACTATTATTATTATTATTATTAACATTTGAATAGCGCTACCAGACGCATGCAGCGCTGAACACTTGACATAGAGAGACAGTCCCTGCTCAATAGAGCTTACAATCTAAAGGTAATACAGACAGACAAGACAAGGGCGATGTCAATTAAGATAAGACAATTAAGTCAAGTAAGAGAATTAAGTCAATTAAGACAAGACAAGGGCGAGGGAAGTACTGGGTGAGAAGGAACAAGGGGAGGCAAATGAGTAGTAGCTAGGAGCCAAAAGCAGTGGTGAAAAGGTAGGTTTTCAGCATAGATTTGAAAACAGGTAGAGATGGAGCTAGACGTACAGGCTCAGGAAGTCTATTCCAGGCATAAGGTGCCGCGAGGGAAAAGGAACGAAGTCTGGAGTTAGCAGTGGAGGAGAAGTGAGCCTGCATGATGGCATAGGGACAGTACACAGCCGATAGTAAACGTGCAGGCAATAGATGTCCAAAAAGGCTTACACATATAAGTTCCAAGATTTCAGATATACGAGCAGCCAATTATGGAGTCAAATTCTTAAAGACAATATTTACATTTTTAAAGAACATTTTAAATGCTAGAGGGTTCAGGACAATTGTCCCATCAATCATGCTTACGCTTCTAAATCTTTGGCTATAAAGAGTGGGTTTACAAACACTTGTGTGCCTCAGAGGAGGTGCAAAAGCCCAAATTCAGCCCCTTAGAATCTGGGCATCTTGCAGTACTTTCATGTTTAAATAGTTTTCATTTTCTGGATCGGAGACACTCTGAGCGCCAGTACTGTGAATAGCTAAATAATTTTAGTCGGATTCCACAGTTTTCTCCTGAGCTGAGGCTCTTGCAATATTAGCGTGTACTTTGCAGATAACATTGAGAGACTCCTGAGGCAGGCCTGTTAGCTGAAACACAGCTGTGTTGAGTCTGTTATATGGTACAATAAACCTTGAATTTGAGAGCATTGTCCAGCCTTCCTTTTTGAGTCACCTTCATTGTTTCCTATGCATTTGGAAGCCTGCAAGGGTTTTTGTTCTTCTGTTTGTACATCAGCATTTACACATTTATGGCATTTGCATGTATTTATAAATGTAGACGTGGAACTATTCTAATATGAACTCCTAGACAAATCAGTAGGGAGGCTCATTGGTAGACTTAATGCCATACTTAAAACAAGTTTGCAAGGGGAGTCACAATTCATACTTTTCATCCAGGTAGAGCGCAAACAGACAGAATTAAAAAGAAGAAACCATTGAAGAAGACTGAAGTAGATTACAGCAAGTAGAAAGACACTTCTAGAATTTGAGAGAAAAAAAGGAAATAATGAGATAAACAGATGAGCTGGCATGTTGAGCAATCTACATAGCACTGCTGCTTTTTTGACAACTTATCACGAATTCACTCATGATTTAAAAAAAAATATTATTTACAGGCCTGAAGACAGCTAAGAACAGTTAGCATGTCAACAGATCCACTCTTAATTTTGACCAGTTTCCAGAAAATTGTTACAAACTGAAATGACTGGTTTGAGCAGCAATCATGCATTTTATAATGACTTGACTAAGGGTGCACTCATTTTATGAAGATTTTTCTCCATGTAAGGTATCTTTCATGCATGGAAAATGGCTATTGTAAAATTGTGCAGCAGTGTACAAGCTTTAAAAGGTCAGCATGTTGATAGCACCTATTTTTTTATTATGAACTAATCATTGAAAGAAAGCAGAAGTACTTTCCAATAAAGTTACAAAGAAATAAGCAATAGGAAAAAAATAAGTTCTATGAAAACAGCTCTCAAGCAGGGGAGGCAAAATGAAGTTTCCAGAGAAAGCTGGGGGAGGGGGGGAGTAAGTACTTAGGGGTGGTAGTTATCAAGGTGTGGTAAAAGGCAGGCTTCTACTACATCTTAATTTACCACGCTAGTCATCGACCTGCAGTATCTCAGTACCACAGAGTGATGAGTCCTGTGTAAAAAGAAAAATGCTGCTTATGAGCCACCTCATAAACAACATCATTCCATTAGCCTGGGAGCACTGGACCACCAAGGCACAGACTGATGTTCCCAGGCCACATCTTAAAGGGACTGGCAAACTTAGGAAATAGGTGAGGGCAGAGCTCCACCCCCAAGCACAACTCCCCCACCAGCAGCCCTCCAAGTAACCCCCCACCACTACCACCAAATAGTGCACTCTCAATCAGGATCCCCCCCAATAGAAGGGCACCCCTTATTCTAGAAACTCCCTCCCCCAAAGCCTCCTCCCCTCCACTCTCTAGAAGGCCCCTTTGGCCTACCTTTATAAAATCCATGTCACTAGTGGTCTAGGCAGGAGTGATCCCTAGTCATCATTCAAAATGGCATCAACAATCCCTTGGAGTAGTTTCACAGTACTATCATTAAGGGTCATTTTCCCATATAAGGTTCTGTCAAGGGCTGGAATATATTGTAACAAAATGGAAGTAAAATTAAACTTTCCTTTCATTGGGGCACACGGAATCACATCTTCACCTTATTTCTTTTGTAGACGTTTACATTTTAGATACACAAATGGATTATTCTGTTTTGAGCATGTTTCAGGGACAAGTGGTTGTATAAGTCAAAATATTAACAATAAATATTTTGTTTCATGCAGATCTCTTTTATTTAAACATAACTAAATGGGCTATAAGCCTCTAATGCAATCCATTGGTTTTCTTTTATTTTGTTCTTGTGATGAATTACACTGTGCCAAAACTCAAAACTCTTATCTTCTATCTGGTCAATAATAAAAGGAGCTCACTATCCACCCTAAAAGGTAGTTTTGTGGCTGTGCATGAGGAATTGTGATAGTGAATAAATAAGTGTATGTTTGTGTCCCTAGTCATGCATCCAAAGGTAATATAGGGATGTATTTTCAAAGCATATAAAGTTTCATAGTAAACTATGGAACTGTGTAAATCTACATGCTTTGAAAATGAACCTCAAAGTAACTTTGAAAGTCTAAGTGCTTTGAAAATGAGCCCCATAATCCTTTTGAGCAAGCCAGTTAATCATTTAACTTACTAGTAGAATATAACCACAAAGGCATGGTATGATCACATTTTAAATATGGTAATACTACAGCCCAGCTATATAACTGGTTTTTTTGAGTTAGTCTTCACTGGACCAAACTTGCTTTCCTTGTTCCATCACTATCCAACTGGATAGACAGTGCCTTAAAAGGTGGAGGATAAAGGATACATTTATATAAATTACATCCCACAATATCCCAAGGAAACTCGGGTTCAATGTGGCTTACATTTGAAAATACAGTGTAATAACATTATAATAGAATTCAGTTACAACATGGGAGCAAGTAGATGTCTGAAACATTTAACAAAGTTGAGATTAGCATATATACCCAACTGGGCATTTAAAAGTCTGTCCTGTAATGATGCTACATATTCAGAAATCGTAGCCTTAAGTATAGACAGTTATCACTTGCACACAGGCATCCAAAAACACATTGCAAAAGTAAACAACAACTTCTACAGAGTACATCCAAAACTTAATTTTTATTTCCGTTTTCCAAAATTCTAGACAGCAGATGTACAGATCAGTAGGACCCAAAGCAGTCTAAAGCAAGTAACAACACAGTTTTAACTTGTTTTAGACTAATTGTTTAACCACTCTTCGGATTCACCTTTAGGTCTACAAAGCAATACCATATGCATGTAAGGCCTGGATAAATGAATTCAAACAATCAACATTTAAAGCAAGTACCCATAGTATGCAATACTTGATAGCAATAATGAAAAAGTGATAGGATATTTACGTAGCAGGAGCCAACAGATTTATTTTCCATTGAACATAATTAACTTTGTATGAACTTGGCGGCTAATAGCATGCTGAACTGGACAATGTTGGCACTTAGACTGACTTTAAACAGAACTGCTGCATGAAGGAAGCTCTTCCCTCATTATTCAATACCTCTCTGTGAAATAGTAGTAATTAAAAAAAAGCAAGTGCATTTTTATAATATACCACTGCATTCCAGGAGCAAGTTCCCACATACCATTTTTTTCTTTTGATGTACACACATGAAAAAAAATGTTACAAGCACCCAGGTTTCAACCTAATTAATGCTTAAAAAAACTTTGTACTTATAAATAGTAACTCTGATTGACGAGCACCTGATTCTCATAACATGTCTGCTTTGGTGGCCCTTTACTAGGTGAAAATGTCTCTGCACGAATACAGGGAATCCCTCTAACCAGCCCCTCCAAATGACACAATGACTATGATTTAGGACTAATTACTACTCTAACTGATGAAACTGATACTTCCTCTGTGTACATCCATATGCGGCACATCAATAAAGAACGACAGCATGAATGTAGCAGCTCATAATTTTGTTTGCTTTGTTTTGGGTGTAAGGGGATGACGGCTGTGTGAGGGAGAGGGAAGGTTTTCAGCTTTTTGATGTCATGCTGTATGCTGTCTCAATCTAACATCCTTGTTGGGACCAAGGCACTCTGGACCTTCAGATCTAGGAAGAATTATTGGGATCCTGTGCAAAAACTGCTGAAATCTGGAAGGAGCAAAGGATGATCTTTAGGAATGAAGGGCAGTAGCACCATTCGCCTCATCTGTATGGAAAGATTTGTTTAACATGGAGTTCTTACTGGAGTCAGTGGATAGACTGTCAGTTGTAGAACACTGCTATTGAGTTATCACTTGCCTAAAAAGTCGGTAAGGGTCAGCTTTGTTCATCAGAGGTTTACCAGTCATCTGTGGAATTAGAGGTCCTGCACTGGGAACCATGTACCAAGAAGGTGTGGCCCTGGGGAGGAACTGCCTCTAAAATGCTTAGGTGGGGAAGTGGTTTGTGAAGAAATGTCATATATGCAAGTTTCCTGATTGTTGTGGGGACTTTTGGTTTGCCTTTTAATTTGCTAATGAAATGTAGCAGAATAAGAGCAGTATACGTGTATGTCAACTCATTCAATTGCATGAAGTACACCAATGAAATGATTTTTTTTTTTTTAGAGCAACACCCTACTTGGCAATGCGTTGATTTCAACAGGGAAGTGCAAAAGGACATTTTGCAAGCCTAGTGCCTTGAGAGACTTTTACTATTGTTCCTGTCAAGATAGACAGGGAACAATGGAGCAAAATGTCTTGTTTCCTTTATAAGAGTTATACTTTTCTTTTTAGTTTAAAAGTAACAGTATGCAGTTTATTAAAAGCAAATTAAAATTACGTGATTCAGATTTAAAACACTTGAATATATGCAAACAATATGAGATTCTCTCTTTTATGTAATAAAAGAACTAAAGTGAAACAGACATTCTTACCAAATTTATTATTGCATGTTGCACACTGCATATTTGAGGAGTTTTTCCTATTGGCACATATTTTTATACAAATGATACAGAAAGAAGTGATATTTTATTAAACCGATGTCTACAGTATAAACATTGCACAATGTCACCTACTCCAATTGTATTTAAATAATGCATGAGGAATGTAATCATAGCTGGATCCTGCAAAGTACCGAGAAACTGGCTGATTTTTTTTTTTTTTTTTTACTCAGAATAAGAGCACTGTCTTGTTTTGGCAGCTGGGAGATTCTACATAGCAAACATGCCAGACCTATAGCCGATGTATTATCCTGCATACTGTGCTGCCTAACCATGCCTTGTAATATGCCACAACATTGGCAAACACAGCTCAGATCTCTTGAAGAATGTGAAAAGATTCCTGAATAATGTCTGAATCAGGAAAGTGATCATTAAATACGCCACACAAATGCCAATGGACTCCCTGGTGGAAAATACTCTTCAGTTAAAATATTTTCCACCTGTCATTTATTTGTGTAGGTAGGACAGACTTCCAATTCATTATAGCAAACTCCTCCCAGTCAACCAGTATTGTACCAGGGGTTCCCTAAATAACTCAGCTGGCATTTCCATGTAATACATTCTTAATTATACTACAAAGTTTACTTTTCCTTTAGTGCTTCATTAGGGCGCTCTGCTTATTTCTATGCAAATGACATTTTCCTAGTTTAATCACTGACCCCTTGGCTCCTGATGTCTCTGCTCTTGAATCATCATTATTCCAGATTTCAAAACTGGCTTTCTGAAAATTACGTAATACTTAACCATTCCAAAACAGTTGGTTGTTAGATAACAGGTAATTTTCCTGTCTCAGATCTATCCCCGTGCCTTTCTGGTACTCCTCTTGCATTAGTCCGTCATTTCAAATATCTCGGGATAATACTTGAGAACCAGTTAACCTCTGAGGCACAGGTGAACTCTGTAGTGAAATCCTGTTTCTTCACCTTTCGGCAATTCTGTGCAGTCCGCTCATTTCCTGATCAGTCATCTCAGCTTGTGCTTCTGCTTTCACTGGTAATCTCTCGTCTCATTTATTGTAATGTCATTTATGCTGGTCTCTTCCAATCTCTTTTGCGAAGACTACAATCAGTTCGGAACACAGCTTTTAGGATTTGGATTCTCTGTTGCGCTGATTGCTTTGCTCATGTTTCCCCGCTATTAAAGCAATACCACTAGTTACTGGTTGTTTCCAGGAATTGATAAAGTTCAAGATTCTCCCTCTGGTTCACAAGACTCTCCAATCTGGTTCCCCTCTATACCTCTCATCTCACATTATACCCTATACTCCAGTCTGCACTTTACGGTCACTTGATGATCATTGCCACTGCCTCCCTTCTGTTTCCTCAGCACATCTTGAGTCCACTTAATCCTCAGCTTTTTTCCTATTTGGCACCATTCCTTTGGAATTCCCTCCCCAAGGATTTACATAAGTACAAAAGTATTGCCATACTGGGACAGGCCAATGGTCCATCAAGCCCAGCATCCTATTTCCAACAGTGGCCAATCCAGGTCACAAGTACCTGGAAAGATTCCCAAAAAGTACAAAACATTATATGCTGCTTATCCCAGAAATAAGCAGTGGAGTTTCCCCAAGTCCATTTTAATAATGGTCTATGGACTTTTCCTTTAGGAAGCCGGCCAAACCTTTTTCAAACCCCGCTAAGCTAACCACCTTTACCACATTCTCTGGCAACGAATTCCAGAGTTTAATTACACATTGAGTGAAGAAAAGTTTTCTCTGATTCATTTTAAATGAACTTTGTAACTTCATTGAATGTCCCCTAGTCCTAGTATTTTTGGAAAGAGTCAGCAGACGCTTCACATCTACCGTTTTCACTCCACTCATTATTTTATAGACCGCTATCAAATCTCCCCTCAGTGATCTTTTCTCCAAGCTGAAGAGCCCTAGACACTTTAGCCTTTCCTTATAGGAAAGTCATCCCATCCCCTTTATCATTTTTGTCACCCTTCTCTGCACCTTTTCTAATTCCACTATATCTTTTTTGAGATGCGGTGACCAGAATTGAACACAATATTCAAGGTGCGGTTGCACCATGGAGCGATACAAAGGCATTATAACGTCCTCATTTTTGTTTTCTATTCCTTTCATAATAATACCTAACATTCTATTTGCTTTCTTAGCCGCTGGGAGCAGAAGGTTTCAATGTATCATCAACGACACCACCTAGATCCTTTTCTTGGTCGGTGACTCCTAATGTGGAACCTTGCATTACGTAGCTATAATTTGGGTTCCTCTTTCCCACATGAATCGCTTTGCACTTGCTCACATTAAACATCATCTGCCATTTAGACACCCAGTCTCTCAGTCTCGGAAGGTCCCCTTGTAATTTTTCACAATCCTCTCATGATTTAACAACTTTGAATAACTTTGTGTCGTCAGCAAATTTAATTAACTCACTAGTTACTCCCATTTCTAGGTCATTTATAAATATGTTAAAAAGCAGCGGTTCCAGCACAGACCTCTGAGGAACCCCACTAACTACCCTTCTCCATTGAGAATACTGACCATTTAACCCTACCCTCTGTTTTGTATCTTTTAACCAGTTTTTAATCCACAATAGAACACTACCTCCTATCCCATGACTCTCCAATTTCCTCTGGGGTCTTTCATGAGGTACTTTGTCAAATGCCTTTTGAAAATCCAGATACACAATATCAACCTGCTAACCTTTATCCACTTGTTTGTTTACCCCTTCAAAGAAATGTAATAGATTGGTGAGGCAAGATTTCCCTTCACTAAATCCATGTTGGCTTTGTCTCATTAATCCATGCTTTTGAATATGCTCTGTAATTTTGTTCTTTATAATAGTCTCTACCATTTTGCCCAGCACCGACGTTAGGTTCGCTGGTCCATAATTTCCCGGATCTCCTCTGGAACCTTTTTTAAAAATCGGCATTACATTGGCCACCCTCCAATCTTCCGGTATCATACTCAATTTTAAAGATAAATTACATATTACTAACAATAGTTAGTAATATGTAATTTATCTTTAAAATCGAGCATGAGTAGGTCCTGGGGGTATGGTTTAGAGAATAGAAGAGTTCTTGTTGGAGGAGTCAGGGGTGTGGGAGGGTTTATGTTTGGGAAAACGTCCTGTTGCGGGGGGTGGGAGGAATCAGGGGTGGGACTCTCCTTTGGAGGGATTGTCCAGTGTTTGTTGTTGGAAAGAGGAAATCGGGGTGGGAGGGATTTTGCTTATGCCACTTCTCTCTTTAAAAGAGTCCTGGGAGCATCCTGGGTAGCAAAGATAGCATCATCTCAAAGCTTGCATTATCTTTCAATGAATAACACAGCTCACAAGGTCAAACACAAGTTGTGCTATTAATTTTGTATAATAATAATAATAAGCTATTCTGCATGCATTTGCGTGCTTTGCAGCTCATTATTACTTCATCTGTGTTCTGCTAAAAAATGTGTGTTAAGGGCAAATAACACAATTTTACTATTTAACATTAATGAAAAATATGCATTATTCTCTTAACCCCTCGCAGTCTTTATGAAGTGATCCAATTAAGATTTACTCCAAACTTGTCCAAAATTAGTTGATCACTTTTAGATAGGCTTCTGTCCATAACTGTATAGAACCAGGGCTTTTTTGAGGGGGTACTGAGTACCGGCACCTTTCTATTGTCTGCTAAAATTGGCCCATGGTCCCCAAGTTTTAATGAAAAAGCTTAGGCTCTATACACAAATTCTGCCTTGTCATAGGTTCTGTGACTGGTTGCAGGGGGCCTGGCTATTGTGGGGTGGGTCCCTCAGTGATCACCCCACTCTTGAAGGGTGGCCTTGCATTTGAGTACTGGCACCTTTTTCACTAGAAAAACACACTGTATAGAACTGATTCAACACTGCCTCTTCTTTTACTACCAGGGGCGTAGCCACGGGTGGGCCTGGGCCCACCCACTTTGGGCTCGGGCCCACCCAGCAAAGGTGCACCTAGACACCCAAATCGCCGGTGCACCGCAAGTTTTGTTCCCTCCCTGCTCCCTCATTCCTCCCCTGTCATCCCCGTCCAGACTCCAGCAGCGGTGCTAGCTAGCTCAAGCCGCACGTCGCCGTCCGCTACGAGTGCTTCCTCTGCGCTGGTCCCGCCTCTTCAGAAAGAGTATCGGAGGTGAGGCCAGCCGGAAGGAAGCAGTCATCATGTAGCAGCGTGCTGCTGACGGACGCGGCGCTGTAGCAGAGTAGATATGCAGAAGAGCTGGACTGACTGGCTGGCTGGCGAGAGAGGGGAAAAAGGTGCTTGCAGCATGGCGGGGGCAAGGGAAAAAGGTGCAGCATGGCGGTGGGGGTGGCGGGGAGAGGGGAAAAAGGTGCAGCATGCTATTAGGTGGCTTGAGGGGTCAGAGAGAGAGGGAGAGACAGGGGCACTATTGGGATGAGGGAGTGAGACAGGGTAGTGCTAGGTGGGGTGGAGGAATAATTGTTCGATGTGGGGGGAGGGATGGAGAGATGGTGCAAGGGGAAAGAGATGGAGAATTGTTGGATATGGGTGGGGTGGGTGGGGTGGGGAGAGGGAGGGAAAGGCTGCATAGGAATGGTAAAGGACCAGAGAGAAAAAAAAAAGTGTTGAATATGGAAGTGGAAGGAAAGGAGGGAGAGATGAGAGGGGAAATGTTGAGGTGAGCGGATGAAGGAAGGATGAAGAGATGCTTTGTGGCATGGTGTGGTGTGGCATGGGGGGGGGGGGGGAGGAGAGTGAGATGTTAGACCAGGAGCTCAAGGCAGGGAGGGAGAAAAGTTGGACATGAAAGTGGAAGAGAGGAGAGGAAAGGAGAGATGCATAAGCGGGGGAGGGGAGAAAGAGGGAAGATGGATCCAGGGAGAGAAGATGGACAATGGATGGTAGGGAAGAGAAAGGGAAAAATGCTGAACAATGGGGGAGGGGAGAGAGATGGGGCAGGAAGATGCTGGTGGTGGCAGGTAAAAGGGATAGGGAGATATCAGGCTAGAGGGTGAGGATGGGAAAAAGAGGGAACAGATGCTGGGCTGGAACGGTGGAGGGAGGGAGACACTGAGAATGGTGGAAAGCATGGGGGAGAGGCCCAGGGAGTGGAGATGGCAAGGAAATAAATGAGAGAACAGTGATTACAGGGGTAGAAATATGGTAATGGTGCGTAGATTGAAGATGAAAAGGAACGATAGGCTGGGAAGGAGAGACATGGGGAATGGGAGAGCTAGTGGGTGAAAGGAAATGGAAATGTGATAGATATCTGAAAAGTAAAAAGAAGGAAAAGATTTAGAAAGAGGATGAAATTTGAGTGTACAGAGGCAGCAAAGAAAAAAGAAAGAAAGAGAAGAGCTAGAATGGAAAGATCAATATTTCAGAGGCAGGTGTAGTGAGGAAATTAAATGACAGGCGAAAAAAGATAAATGGACAGCCGCTTGAAGAATTAGCAGAAGACAGACAGGAAAGCGGGAAAGAGAAATTGGAGCCAACATGATGGAAAAATAAAATGTCCAGACAATAAAGGTAGAAAAATAATTTTATTTTGAATGTTTTAAATGGAATATGTTAGCTTTGGGAAATGTGCATAGTGGATGTCTTTTTATTGTGTTAAGTAGAAAAGGAAATGCGCTTTTGTTTTTTCTCCAGTATTGAAGTGCATGCTGAGGTTCCCAGTTCAATTTTGTCTACATATTTTTATTTCTAATTTGTGATCCCTTCTGTAATTTGTGAGGGTCTGTCAGTGTGACTGTAATGGCAGATGAAGAGATTGGAGAGGAGTTGGAATTGGGGGAGGGGCTTCTTTATTTTCTGCCCCAGTCACCAGCATGGTTAACAGCAGCCCTTACCCTTGCTGTGGCTTGTGGGGATCCCCAAGCCCTGCCAGCTGGGGATCTCTTCCAGGGCTGCTTTCCGCTGAGCTTGGCAGATGGGGGCAGCATCCTGGAGCCACTGACAACTAAGCATGTATGGGGTGCTGGCATCAGTGGCTCGAGGAGTTGCTACTGCCTGCTAGGCTTGGCGGGGAGGAGTTCTGGTCATCTCTGGTGGAGGTCCCCAGCTGATGGAGATTGGGGATCCTCATCAGCTAAAGTTGGGGAGAGGGGGGAGAGAGAAAATTTTGTGCCCACCCACTTTGTGCTTAGACCCACCCAAAATTGGTTGTCTGGCTACGCCACTGTTTACTACAGTACTCCACTTCTTCACCCCTGTTTCTGATCCATGGTCCCCTGAACTGGAACTCTAAATTTATTTTTGCAGGGGACTTCCCCCTCCGAACCAGGATCCTCTTCAGTACATACACAACTCATGAAGTTTTCATCAAACTGTACCTCTCTTTTTATGTTAGCAAAGTATAGAGACTCTCATTCTCTTACATTCCTCTATTTGTAGTGCAGGCTATAATCTCCACAAGTCCACAGTTTACTCCTTGCATTGTCATCAGCTCAGAGGGGTAAGTAAAAGTCTTTCTATTCATGCACAGAATTTACCAAAAGATACAAATTAAGACTCAACCAGGGTTTATGAGATAACAACTATAGGCTGAATGAGAAAAACCGAATCCTTCTGATTCTAGAGTTTATTTGGGGCAAACTATTATGGAATTTATCACCTTGAAAGAGAACTGTGCTCACAAGAGAACAACGTGTGACGGCTTTGTAGAATAAAACAAATTCTGAACTGGATTTTTCAGTGCTTGTTTGAGCTGTGTTATCACAAGGAGTTTGTACAGAGGACCAGGATGGCATTTCCTACACCATTATGACTTTCTTTACATATGAGCAGCCAGCCTTCAATTGGCACCTAAAAGGTAACTTTAATTGGGGTTTCTACTTTTTGATTATAACACAACAAAACAAAAAACCTCATATAAAATACCCCCAATGGAGACATTTATTTTTATACCCCCTGCCCCAAACAAAAACAAACATAGGTGTACTTCACAGTGCACCAATGATATCAATGCCTCACAGATAATCCAAAGACCACAGTGCCACCTAGGGGCACAGATGGGAACCAATACAGAAAGTCAAGTCCAGAAGAGAATGCAGTAGGTGTAGGACATCAATTTATACCTCCTAATATAAACATAACGTGGTATGGTTCTGCTGCAGGAGTATATGGGCCTAGTGAGCATCCTAAAGGAATGCTTAAATACACATTTCACAGACTGTGCCACTCAGAAATCTATTCACAGAGGGCTACACTCAGGCAGCGGAATAGGGTAGGCCACTGGGGCCATTGCTCAACCAATATTTTGCCCAACACAATATCAGCAACTAAAGAGTTTGGAGGGGAGGTTTAGAGATTGGTTTGTTTGGTTCTTTTAACCAAAAAGATTTTCCATTGCCCCTGGGAATACAGATAAATTGGGCAAAAACTCTTGATAAATGTGAAGTCCTATTTTATCTAGAATGTAGAGATCAGAATTGAGACATCTAGATTGGGATGTGCTTAGTTCCAGTGGTATTTGAGAAAAGTATCTGCCCACGTACAGCTTTTTCTAAAATACATGTAGGCACGCACATGTACTTGCTGGCATGTGCAATGGCAGCAGCCATTTTACAAAGACGCATGTTGAAAAAAATGAATGACAAGGACTCAGCAGCTTCCATGTGGAAGTTTTGGCATTTGCACATGAAAGTGGTGATTTCTATGTGTAATTGCCCCATCTTGCAAACCTAGGTGTGTAACCCATGCACCTTACTGCCTGACACACTCCTAGCCTACCCATCCCCCTCCCAGGTCCATACTCCCTTGGAGTTATGCACGCTGGAATTTGTGCACTCAACTTATAGAAAACCAACTAAAGGCAATTATACATATAACTACCAATTAGTGCAAATTAACACCAATTATAGCCAATAATTTGTTAAATCCAATTAGTATTTAATTATTAAATTAATTTAAGCACACAGCTGGCCCTCTTCTATATATTGTGTGTGCAAATTTGCATGTAAGTGGCATGCAGCTTTATTGAATTAGAAGGATAATGTCTGGGCTAGAAGGCAAAGGCTTAGGCTTGAAGACTCTCCCCTTATGACTAGGCCTTGGAGGGTCAGGAACCTAAGAGAGGGTTTTAACAGTGAGTCAAGATTCAAAGGCTTAGGCTTGAAGACTCCCCTTATGACTAGGCCATGGAGGGTCAGGAACCTAAGAGAGGGTTTTAACAGTGAGTCAAGATTTTATAGTCAGGGGTTTTCATTCAGCAACCAGTTCTTCCCTCTGATTATAATATATCACTCTTCGCTTCTACTTCTTTCTGGAAGACACCAAAGCTTCAGAAGGTCAATGTTGCTCTGCAAGATGTAAATTATGATTCCATAGTAAACCAAATGAAATAGCAAAACCAGGAACAGGATTTTGCTATTGCAAGCTTCATCACACAAATAGTGGATTATCTCAACTTAAATTTTACTGTTCAGGGAACACAGCCTATTAGAACTGTGGAGTTGCTTGTGTTTGTTTAATTGGTTACTGGTCTGCAGTCAAACAAACAGTGTTGAGTAGTTGGGTCACTTTAAAGTGGAGATGAAGCTGAAGCTTTTAGCAATTCTTAGTGAACAAACATATGTCTCTACTACAATGGACTGCTGGTTATCCCATGGAAAATTTTACATTGGGATGATTGTCCATTGGATTGCTAGTCTTGAAAAAGGAAGTCTGTTTATCTGGTCTTAAGACTGAAGAGTTTGCTATCAGATGAAAAAATTGTTAGAACAACAACAGACAATGATTTCCACTTTGTGAAAGCCTTCTTTATAATTGGACTCTGTATGTCCTCCCTTCCATGGTTGATTCTGGTATTCATTTTCTCAGCTTGCAACAGCACCAGTCTCTCTAATACCCTGTCCTATTGCTGCTCTGTCTTTTGCTGCTTACCTGCATGGGCTGATAGATTTACTGCATGCAGCCTTCCAGTCTGTCCTCCTGTGCTTATGTTAACTACTGAGTTTTTCAGTGGGTGTAGGCCAGTACTTGAACTTCCCTACAGCCTACCTACTTGACTGCCAGCTATGTATTTGCTAGCAGTCAAGTGAGTGGAGGAGTAGCCTAATGGTTAGTGCAGTAGCCTTTGATCCTGGCAACCTGGGTTTAATTCCCAGTGCAGCTCCTTGCGACCTTAGACAAATCACCTAACCCTCCATTGCCCCAGATACAAAAAGCTTAGATTGTGAGCCCCCTAGGGACAGAGAAAGTACCTCTATATAATGTGTACAGCACTGCATGTGTCTAATAGCACTATAGAAATTATCAGTAGTAGTAGTCATAACTGCTCATCAATAGACAGACCCCCACCACTTAAGCATATTTTTCTGGCCCTTTGAATAGGTAAATATTTACCACTAGCTCAATGCAGAAATTAATCACTCCCTAAATTCTGCCAATATAAAAGAAAGCTACTGATCCTTAACTTTTAAATAAGCATTACTACTGTGATTAGAGACAAATGTCTCCTAATCTGGGAATGACCACCTTCGCCAGTTTTGAAACCATCTTGGATCTTACAGTGAGACATTGCAGCTTGCTTCCTTGTTATGATTTTTGCTCTTCTCCTTTAGTAATGCACACACAGACCTATAATGTGACCCTTTGATCTAGACAGAAACAGCTGAATGCATCACTCACCCATAATCCCCAAAGTGTTTAATGTCAATTTACAGAATTTTTATGTGAGGTCTCTGCTTCTTCTACTTAATGAGGCTAACAAAGTCATGTCAAATCCTGAGCCTAAAAAACACTGCACTGCATGAAGCAAAGTTTATCTTGCACAGAATCTTCTTTTTCTTCACTGCTGCCTTAATAATGTGGTAGGTGAGTGTGCATCTCTCCGGGTTGTCCCTTGTCAGCCTTTGTGTATTGCCGTGTCTTTTCATCCTGCTGAATTTGTATACCCAATTATCCCTCTTTCTAAAAATGTCCAACCTATGGGGTATTGTTAAGTGAAAGAGTTTCGGTTTCAACAGAAACATCACTTATGGTGTAAAATAAATACCTTTATTATAAAGCTACTCCATGAAGAGATCACATGATGCATTGACAGGGACAGACGTTTCTCAGTCCCTCTCCTGGATCCCACGCCTAACCAGCCCGATTATCAGCATTCACTGAGCAGCCCGCTGTCCTTTTTTCTCCCGTAACAATAAGCAGATGGTACATGGACAAGTTTCTTCTTAAAATCAGGAGTGAGATGGTGGAGAAAAAATAAAAGAGGCATCCCAGGTGCAGAGCGGAGAAGACAAGATGGCAGCAGTGGACTTCCGCCTTCACGGAGAACCAGCTTACTCAACTCATAGCAGCAATGGCCAAAGCTATGGAGCCATGGTTTCAGCAACTATCTGCTCAACTGGCTCATTTAGAGACCTTGTTCACAGACACAACCAGGTGTACAGGAGATTTGGAACAATGAGTACCTTGACAAGAATGTCTTAATAAGTTGTCATCACCAGATTCCCAGCGGGTGGACTGAATGTAATTAAAATTGTCAGAGACTGTTCTAATCTATATTTATGAGCTATTGGTCACTCACTTTGAATTGCTACTGGCCTTATTGCTCTAAGGGCACATGGGTTCTAATAAGTAATGTGCAAGGAAGGGCAGAGGGTTGTAGGACCCTTAGCATCTGCAGTGATTTCCTTTTGTCCTGCTCTTGAGTGCGACAGATGTCATGGGTTGTTTGGGGGGTAGGGGGGTTGGAAGCGGGGGGATTGGTTATAGGAAGATTTGGTGGAAATGGGACCTGGAGGGGATAGAAACATGGGATGAAGGGTTCTGGTTCTTGAGAGGGGTGGCTCCCCCATGTACTTATTGATTGTGGCTTTTATTGTGGCTTTCTTTACCTGAGCTGTGGTGAGGGCTGGGCACCTCAGCTCTGTTAATAAGGTACCTGACCTTTTGTTTTGTCATTTTCCATGAACATCTGTGGCTTTGCCTTCCTGCAGTAGAATAGTTACATAGACTGTGGGAGGTATAACTTCCCCTATTAAGCGCAAGAAAATATTGACCACATTAAGGAGGCAGGGAGCTGATATTGCTTGTATTCAGGAGACTCGCCTCACTGATAGCGAGCACTTGAAGCTTTGGAGGATGTGGATGAGGTGCATTTTGCCTCCTCTGAAATTATGAGGGGGGAGTAGCAATACTTATTCATAAATCTCTAACTTGTAATCAGAAGTCCTCCTGAAAGATGATAAGGGCAGGTATTTACTGCTCAAGATATGGATGCAGGGAAGGAAGTTATATTTGCTCACACTTTATGGGCCCATGCCTTTTGATAAAGCATTCTACCCATCTCTCATGGCCCACTTATTGCCCTATCAAGATAAAGCTCTGTTAATGCTGGGAGATTTGAATATATTAGCAGATCCTAGTCTGGACAGTAATACCGTATATCAGCAGACTCATTTGGCGAGGCCTGGGCAAGGGGTTTTCACTTCTTTTTTTACTTCATTAACTTTAGTAGACACATGACATTTGCTGCACCTAGAAGAGGTAGATTATACCCATAGATCTAGGGCACATGATACCTTATCCAACTTAGATTACATCTTAGCCTCTTCCACCCTGTTTCCGTCAATCAAGGAGGCAGTTACTGGACCAGAATTCATTTCAGACCATTCTGTGGTCTGGATCGACCTAGAAGCACATCCACAATTTCATACTTCTCTAGGATGACGATTTCCATGTTATTTAGCAAAACATAAAGATTTTCAACTCACCTGATTTCCCGTTGGGAAGAATTTCTCACTCATAAGTGCCAATCTCAATTATTTTAGAGTACTGCTAAAGCAGTACTACGCGGGAGAATAAATAGCAGTTCAGTGTAAAAAGACAGCTGCCAGTATTCAACAACTAGAGAGTCAGCTTCAATGAGCATAGAAGGCATATTTGCAGGCCCCTTCTCCCAAAACACTCAGATAGCCTTAAATTCACTCATCCATGAGCAGATGCAGCAAAGTATGATTTACCAAAAATATTGTTTTCATGCCTTTGGTAGTAAACCCGGTAAGATGTTGGCTCAGATAGTAAAATCCTGGGGAAGGGATCTCGTACAATAGGGGCACTTCAGGATAGTATGGGACAAACAGTCAATAGGCCAGATATGATAGTCCAAATATTGTTGGACCATTTTCAAGCTCTCTATGTAGAATGCCCTTCTGCAGATCCATCCATTATAGAAGATTTTCTGGACAGGGCTAGACTCCTCCAGTTACCAGACTCAGCCAAAGAAATTTTGAATGCTTCCTTGTAGGCTAAGGAGCTTCAGCAAGCAATTCAAAAATTGAAACCTTTTTCAGCCCCAGGTGCGGATGGGTTCATGGGGGAATATTATAAAATCTTGCAACATCAACTTCTTGGCCCTTTATTGGCTTATCATCGATCAGTGGTGGATATGAAAGCTTTTCCACTGCATGAAAATACTGCATTAATCACTTTACTTCCAAAACCAGGTAAGTCGCAGGTGGAAGCAGACTTGTCTCTCACATTTCATACCATATCTCATTAGCACAGCTCAAGTAGGCTTTGTATTGACCAGGCAGTCAGTTCTTAATACCCAGCGGGTACTTTTGGCTATGTCACACTGTCACGCTCAAGATATCCCTGCCTTGTTAGTGAGCCTGGATGCTACCAAAACCTTTGATCAGGTCCATTGGCAGTACCTTTTCCAGGTGTTTGATAAGGTAGTAATTGGAGACTGGTAGCTCCAGGCAGTATGGGCACTCTACCATGCCCCCAAGCAAGCCTGTTGATAAATGGGGGACATTCTCCGGCATTCTCCATAAAGTACACATCAGGGATGTTCTTTGTCACCTCTTCTTTCTGTTATTTCTTTAGACCCACTTTTCAGGGTTCTTAATGACTCTCTTTCTATCCTACATCTTGATCTGAATGGATACCCCATTAAGGCTTTGGTGTATGCCGATGATATAATGGTAGTCCTAACCTCTCCGCAGGAGTCCTTGTCCCTGTTGTCGTTTCTCCTGTGGTACTATGGCAGCTTCTTGGGTTTTTCTCTTAATTATGCCAGGTCTAAAGCACTGCCCCTATGTTACAGATCATGTATTAAGCATTAATAAACAAGAATTACATATAAAGCTACTCCATAGTCAACTTTAAAAAGTTGGTCAGGTTGCCTATTGTTAAGATTTTCAAATTTGAAAATTAGGCATGTTCTGTTCTATTACTACACATGTAATTCAAGGTTCCGTTTTATTTATTTTATGTATTTTTATGTTTATTTATGGGTCCTTAAGCACATATAAACAACTTCAAGATGCTGTTGTTATGCTCTGCTTTGTTTTGTTCTTGTTGTTGTTGTTTTGTTTTGATTTTAAATTGCAGTTGCCTGGTCTACAAAATAATAAAATCAATTATCACTTTTTTACAAAGGGAAAAAAAATGTTTGAATTAATGGATATCCTCATGTGCTAAGCTGTGAGATTTCTCATGCCAGACTAGCAGTTTTGTACAAAAGTTTGCTTTCTATGCAAATGAACTCCACAAAAAATGTTCATATTAAACTTCACACAGTGTAGTTATCTTTTGTGTTTGTGTGAAAAACAGCTTATGAAGCCACTTTTTCCACACATTTTCTGTAAATTCATAGGGGTCCTTTTGATAAAATGTGATAAGGCTTTGCCCTTCACTCATTAGTCACAAAACTTAGCTTATGGGAAGTGCAAAGCCTGTGGGGTAATGCAGGGGATATGCCTGGCATCTGCCCTGCATTTAATGCAAAGGGCAGCTCTCATCACATAGGCACCATTGTACATGCAGTTGCAGTGTGAAATCTCCCAAGTGACACAGTGTAGGTTCAACCAAATAAATAAACAATGAAATAAGAACAGTTTTGGGGAGCACCCCCCCCATACATACGCATCGACAATCCCTCTGACATATCCTGTTCACAATTCCCTCAAACTCATCCCCCCTTCCAATTTTTAGCTTACAGAACAAATCTGAATAATATGCTGAATTTTGATCAGTGTGTGTGGCCTTTTGTTTAAGGCTTGGGCTCTGTGCCGCCTGGTCCTCCTTGATCCTTTTCGTGCTGCTGGAATGGTTCTCCGGCTCAGAGCCAGAATAGTAAAGGGCAACAGCCAGAAGGAGAACACGGTGGTGCGAGCGGAGGGTGCAGAGCCGGGCCATTACTGCGCTAAGCAAAGGTATGCTCAACCCCCCCCCCCCCCCCCAACTTAGAAATAGACATTCTTTAATGTTATGTCACAAGTATGACAAATAAAACACAGGTTCCAAGGATGAGGTATAATAATGTTTTTATTTTGTATTTTTCCTCGCAGGTAAGTGGTTCTCCTTGATAAGTCTGCCAGCTGTTAGGACATCCTGGCTGCAGCTCCTGGATTTTCTGTAGTGTTCCTGGCTTCCTCTCCGTGCTGTTCCAGGTTTCTCACTGCTGGAAATAGAAAACATTTGGTTTGCATATATAGTATTACAATACTTAGTACTTCCTCCCCCCCCTCCCTCTGCAGACCCTCTGCATTTCCAATCATTTCCCTCCCCCTCCGTGTGCAGCCCTGCACTCCAAATCCTTCCCCTCCCCCCTCCCTAATTCCCTGTAGTAAGTATAGTAAGACTATATGTGCAAGTACAGTATACTGTACCTGACTGCTGCTCTGGCTCTTCCTCCTGCTGTCTACCTGGGCTCCCATCCAGGTGCTTCTGAGTCAGGTCCACTGAGCCCGACCTATATAGCTGCCAGCCAATTTGACATCAACCCATTGTGCTGTGGCTGCCTTTTCTTGGTGACCATATATGGGAATTTGGGTGTGCTTTCAGGTTATCAAAGGGTTGACATCAATCTCTTTGTACACCTAAGTTCATGCATGTGTAACCCATAGGGGGTTCAAATAATCTTGACTGGGCTCCTCCAGAGGGAAAAACTAAAGGTTCTAAAGTGACATCATCACTCTGGGAGAACAGCTGAGCAAGCTGAGACCTGGTTGCCTTGGCAACCGCTTGCTGGTCAGCTGGGAGCTGGACAGACATGTGTTTTGAGTCTGGGAGCAGCAGTGGCAGAAAAATCCCTTTTAAAAGTGTTTTAAGAGTTGTATGAGTGAGAACAGCTGCAAAGGAATGAAATACAAACAGGCTTATGCTACAACCTTTGCATACAAAAGCACACAGTTTTGGAATGTGTTACCCAAGGCCCTGAAATCCATGAACAATCTAACCAGCTTCTGCAAAGCTCTGAAAACACACCTCTTTAACAAAGCTTACAAAAGACACCTAAAACACTTCTCACACAACCTACCCAACATCCGCCCATCCAAATCCTCTTTTACCTCTGCTTATGATCAACTGTATTTAAATCATGTACTGACTTTATCATAACCATACTCTGTAAGCCACATTGAGCCTGCAAAAAGGTGGGATAATGCAATAAATACAATAAATAATAATAATAATAATAATAATAATAATAATCTTCCCCCAACACAAATCCGTCCTTCAGGTCTTCCCCTGACAAGCCCCACCCCCCCAGAGTCCAACCCTCTCCCCACCTCATGCCCCCCCCCCCCCCGAGCCTACCCAAGGGTCACATTGCTGGTCCAGCAGCCCCAAGGCAAGAACAGTCCCTTTCCACGCCCACCTAGTAGTACTGCACCAGGATCCAAAATGCACCTCTGTCCTCTATTGGTAGTTTTGCAGTATTGCTGATAAGGGGCATCCTTCCATTATTCCAGATTTGAATGTGTATGGACATGTTTACTAGGGAAAGGGGATAGGATTTGATTGATTGGGGGGGGGGGGGGGTGGCAGAATGAAGAGAGTGAGAGAATGCTGGATTCAGGAGAATATTTGTCTTGAGCTTGCAGCACCCCAACTCTATCCCTGGAGCCCAATTCTGCCCTAAGACAAACCTGCTCTCTCTCACACCAGCCTTGAAAGCTCCTGTGCATGCAAGCACTTACAGGTCCCATGACCATGCTCCATTTTCGCCCACAGCATCACATCAGCTGCTTCTTACTTCTTCCTGTCTCAACATTGCAGCTGCATGGTAATTATTTATTTTTCCTTCTACTATGATATAATGGAGAGTGGAAAAGAGGGAATAGTGAGGAGGGACAGAAAAGATCTTCAAGATGAGGGTCAGGGATGGAGGAGATAAAAGATGAGAGAAAGTGGAGGAGACAGAGAAGCGAGAGTTATACTTGCTGGATTCTTGGAGAGATGAGGCAGAAAGGAGGAGAGACAGAGGGCTGCTGAACCTCAGAGAGGGGGCAGGAGGAAGGGAAGAGAGAGGGACACATGCTGGCCCTGGGGTTGGGGGACCAGAGCTTGAGAGACAGGGAAGGCCGAAGGCGCGTCGAGCGAAGCACACGCGCTTTGCTGCCGCTACCGACACACGCCGCCTTAACCCTGACTCCGAGGAGGTACGCTTTTTAAATTTTAGGAGGAGGGAGGTTCCTGGTGCTGGGAGGGATGGAGGGAGGGCAGCCTGTTGCTCGTTGGGTTGGAGTGAGGGAGGGCGGGAGGCCAGCCTGGTGCTGTCTGTGTGCTGCTGGGTGGGAGGGAGGCCTGCTGCTGCTGCGTGCTGGGAGGGAGGGAGACCTGATGGTAGGTGCTGGGTGGGAGGGAGGCCTGATGGTGGGTGCTGGGTGGGAGGGAGGCCTGGTGTTGGGTGCTGGGTGGGAGGGAGGCCTGTTGGTGGGTGCTGGGTGGGAGGGAGGCCTGATGGTGAGTGCTGGGTGGGAGGGAAGCCTGATGGTGGGTGCTGGGGGGAGGGAGGCCTGATGGTGGGTGCTGGGTGGGAGGGAGGCCTGCCTGATGGTGGGTGCTGGGTTGGAGGGAGGCCTGGTGCTGGGTGCTGCCAGGTGCTGGGAGGGAGGGCAGGGGGGAGAGGAGGGTGGCTGGACATTTGTGGCTGGAGGGGAGAGGAGGGTTGCTGGACATCTGTGGCTGGAGGGGAGAGGATGGTTGCTGGACATGGATGGAGGGCAAGAAATTAAGAAGAAAGGAGAAAAGTAAAGAAATCAATGGAAAGGAAGCCCTGGAAATGGAGTTAAGAGAACAGATAGAGAGCAGCAGAATCAGCGACTAGAACCAATATGGATAGAAAAACAAAATCACCAGACAACAAAGGTAGGAAAAATCATTTTATTTTCATTTTAGTGTTTGGAATATGTCGAATTGGAGAATTTACATCTGCTGTCTTATTTTGCACTGGGTATACTGGAGCTGTAACAGCTTACAGAAATGATTTTTAATTGAAGAAAATCATGTTATTTTTTTCTCCTATACTAGTATAATATTTTCAATGATGTCTGTTTATATGCGCCATGGCTGGTGTAAGGAGTGTGGCTATCATAGGGGTGGAGTCATATGTGGTGACCCCACCCATAATGAGTACTGGCACTTTGCGATAAATAATTCGATTTTGGGTTGCTGTTTGGGCACTCGGTCTCTAAAAGGTTCGCCATCACTGGTATCTACGACAATCCTTTATTTGACTGCTCCTTCGAAAGGAGAAGGGGTAAACACTGTAAAGAACGCCAGGGACTTGAACTTAATATTAGCCTCAGAAAGGAGAGAAAGCAGTATAAAAGCTTCAAAGGTATTTACTTATTTTATTAATACAGCTTAATAAGGCATTTTATATTTGTTTTAAAGCAAAGTTGAAGGATATGTGTCACTGCAGTAATTATTTTCCAGGATACTGTGATGTGTGTTGAGAAGTTGACCAGACTCGAGTCTATTATAATGGCAACGTTTAAATTATGGGATAATGCAACTTTATTTTAAAATGTGTTTCCAAAGTTTCCATATGTGTATGTGGTTTATGTTGATGTAGGACAGACTGTTTATTTAAAAATCCGTTTTCAAGTGCATTGTAAGGCATTATTTAGATTTAGAATTTGAGAAGCCCTCTATCTTTGCATATTGTCAGGGCAAAACACTTGGTGAGATACTGACTTACAAACAATTAGAATATTCTTTTGATAATATTCAATGGTTTGGACGTGAAACGTGGCACCTGTCAATGGTGTGCATCAACCATTGAAGGGATGGCCTGGACTGAGCCTATGTCAGGCTGTAGAATTACAGCTAGAGCTAAGTCTACATGTGATTCCAAAAATGTGATCTATGCTATTATATTCCCCTGTAATCTTTTATACACTGGTAGATCGCCACGGGCTATAAAAGTAAGACATACTGAGCACAAATAATGTTTGAAAAATCATGTGCCACCTGCACCTTTACTAGCACACTGGAAATGCAAGCAACATTTAATTTAAGATATTAAATGGAGAGTTTTGAACTGCATTGAAGCGGGGGTGGGGGGAGGTAATTTAGATACACTGCTTAACTATAAGGAACAACGTTGTAATTTTAAATTGGATACTTTGGAACCCAAGGGATTGAACTCTGAATTAGACTGGATGTCATTAATTTGAATGGTCCAATCAGAAGTACTGGCATAGTGAATGCAGAGAGTGTTTGCATAAAAGGTATAGCAGCCATCTTGGAGGTTGATTCTATAGACAATGGTATGCTAGTGAATATGTTTAATGGATGTGATATATTTTTCTTTCTGCGGCACAAATTTCAAATATTGCTGTATCTTTTCAGCAGACCAGCCCTGATGCAGATTGCAGCAAAACATGCACATCGGCTTTGGTCTGTTCATCTTTCAAAGATAAGTGCTTAGTCTGCACATAGGAATTCTACATATTGTGATACAGAAATTGCTATTATTAACAGAAAAGAAAACAAGTTTAAGGATGAGATATGAGAGATCTGAAGAATATGTATTAAAAAAAGAAAATAAGTAAATAAGAAATGACCAATGAAGAATATAGTGGTTTAAAGCACATTTTTGCAATGGTCTGTTAGCACCTTTATGTTCTGCTTCTGATGGTCATTTTTTGTTTTTAAAGATTTTATTTTAAAGTGAATATGACTTAGGCTTATCCACAATGAGTTTTTGAAAAATATATTTTTGGTTTGGATATGTGGGTTTGAGGTTTACAAATAAAACTGTAACGTTTCTTAAATCCATCTGCAGTCGTTCACTGTGTTGTCTTCAGAAGGGTAATGTTCAAGGTAAATTTTAAGGAAAAAGGGAGGAAAGCTAAGGGTGGTGGATATGTGGCTGGGCATGGCAGGGACTCTGGCATGTGGATGTTATAGGGGTTTATTTCTGAATCCTCTGAGGTGCAATCTGGTACTGTTGATTAGACACTGTTGGAAAAGGAGCTAGAGGTCAAGAGCAACTTATAAGCAGTGCCTTGGGCAGCAGGCCAGGCTCCTGCTCCTTGGAGGACATGTTCGTTTGTTTGGCGGTGGTCATGGTTCGGCATTCAGCAGTCATGGCATTGGGTGGAGGACCATCGGCTTACAAGAGGTAAGATGGCGACCGGACCAGTTGCATCGATGTGAGCTCCGGGCCTCGAGCTCTGACCGGGTGGGAGAGACCGCGTGGCAAGCGGCGAAAGGGCGTTCGACGAGATCCTGACCGGCGGAGACCGGTGGAATTATTGGAACACCACCGAACCGCACCACCGCACTTCCAGAGCAAGGGGAGGCAGGCGAGCCTCTCCCCTCGGTGAGCCATTCAGGGCCTACCCAGCGGCGAGGGGCGATCGGTGAACTCCTGTCCGACGGAGGCCAGAGGATTCATCCGGGACACCGCCGTACCGCACTGCCGCATTTCCGGAGTGGGAAGAAGCAGATGAGCCGCTCCCCTCAGAGGATCTTGAGAGACCTACCCGACGGCGGTCACAGCCCAACTCTGCCTCCCACCCGACTGGCTACCTGCAGCTGAGACCACCCGTTGGCCCGAGGTCTCACGGGGCCTGCCCGATGATGAACAACGCCTCCCGCCCGACTGACCATATGTGGCTGGGGCCGCCCGTTGGTCCAACCGAGGCAGGGGAGACGAGAGATACGCCCCCCCCCCCCCGGAGAATAGCAGCAGCGGAGGGCCACGAGGAAGCCAACAGAGGTGGAGAACTGGATTAGGGAGAGGAGGAAGCAAAGAAGCCATGATAATCCCCTGCAGGAGGTAACAGACAAAAAGGGCTGCAGCCAAAGTGCTTAACCAGAGAAACAGAAGCAACACGAGGGAAGCCAGCATGAGTTCGCGGTGTGAACAAAAATGGCTGGCCGACTGGTGGGACACACTGCAAGGAGTTCCGCTGGGAACCGGTCGGAGGATCGATTCTCCAGTGCTCTCACTGCGGTGTAATCCCCCCAGTTAAGCCAGAGACACGGGTTGGCCTCACACTACCCAAGCGCCGAGTCTGCTGAGCCCGAGAGGAGGGAATCCGGGCGAAGACCACTGAACCCGAGCCCTCCGGTGTCCTCTGGAGCCTTCCTCCTGCGTGTTCCAGTCCATGTGCTCCAGTCCATCGACTCCAGTGTGGTCCAGTCCGCAGACCCAGCTTTCCCCCTGTGTGTTCCAGTCCTTCGACTCCAGTGTGTTCCAGTGTGCTCCAGTTTGTTCCAGTCCCCGTTCCAATCTGCTTGATCCAGATCCAGATTCTCCTTGCTTGCTCCAATCCATCTGCTCCAGCGTCTTCCAGCTCGTTTCAGTCCTCCCGATCCCAGCCTGTTCCAGTCCGCCGATCCAACTTACTCCCGGTTCCAGTCCGTCCATCCCAGCCTACCCAGCTTGTTCCATCCGTTCCTGCATGACCCGCTTGTGCCAGTCCGTTTGTTCCAGCTTGTTACGACTTGTTCCAGCTCATTCCAGCTCGCTCCTGTCCATCTTGTTCCTGCTGTTCCGGCTTGCTACGACTTGTTCCAGCTTGTTCCAGCTTGATCCATCCGTTCCTGCATGACTTGCTGTGCCAGTCCCTTTGTCCCAGCTTGTTCCTGCTTGTTCCGGCTTGTTCCAACTTGGTCCAGCTTGCTCCAGTCCATCTTGTTCCGGCTTGCTACGACCTGTTCCAACTTGTTCCAGCTTGCTCCTGTCCATCTACCTTGTTCCTGACCGCTTGTTCCAGCTGCTACCCGCCTGCCTGTTAACACATCGAGTAACCTACCTGCCTGCTCGCAAGCCTCTCAGCCATTGACTTACCTACCTGCCTGCTAGCTTGTCAGCCATTGACTCACCTACTCGCCAGTCCAAACCCAGCTTTCCAGCTCCATCTATCTACTTAACACCTCAGTCACCACATAACCACCTGTTAACACCTGTTAACTGCCTATCACCTCAGTCACTACAGTCACCTGTCACACATCAGTCACTACTTATGGCCCCTGTCCACGTTCTCTTCCTTGCCCTGTCCCTTCCTAATCTCCTCTCCCCCCCTCTCCCGCTGTCTACCACTAGAACTCGCTGCTCTCCCGCCCTGCCCGCCACGGCAATACCCTATTCACCCTCACCCCCCACCACCTCACCATCCCTCCTGTCCCCCGCCTCCTTCCTAGCTCTTAACCTTCAACACTTCCTTCCTGCCATTAACCCATCCCCATTCCTCCTTAGTACACCTCGTCTTCCTTTTTTTTCCCTTTCTTTTTACGCTAGCACTATACAGCAGAATTGATAAATCTCATCCTTTTCCACCTTCACTACTGCATTATTTCCCATTAGCGTCAATGGTTAATAGTATTGCAAATCTGTGAGCACTGCAGAACAGGACCAGCTTTAGCAATTGTGGGGCCCTGTGTGGGCCGGTTTGGTGAAGCCTCTTGCCCAGGACTTAAGATTTCAAATGAGGTGTCAGGGATTTATTTATTTAAACAGAATTATTTAATTGCCGACTGCTATTGTAATTTTAGTGGTTTACAAGTTCAGGATAAAAGACAATAAAATGGCTGTCTCCATCTGAAAGGCCCAAAACCAAAGGATTGGGGGGGGGGGGGGGTGGTTGAAGAGAAAGGAGAAGTAAGGGTTGGCCAGCAGTGTGGTGGCAGTAACACAGTGTCAATGCTGAAGAGCGTGATTACCAAGGGGGAGGGGGAGAGAAGCAGAACAAGAGGGAGATGGAAAGGGAAAAGAAGCTTTAAATTTTGGTCAGCCACCAGTTGCAAAGCTGACTCAGTTAAGCGTGGAGCCCTTGCCACCGCCCCTGTTGCTCTTGCTTAAGGCCAGCCCTGCTGCAGAATATTTGCAAAAGTGTTTTGTGAAACGAAAGGTTAACTTTTTCACAAACCTTCAGCTTGAGGTGCTATGAAACTCCCAAAGCTCTATCTAAGTAGAATGAGGTGATGGGGGAGGGGGATGTCCCAGGGAAGGGGGTTGTGCTCTTTTATAGCATTTCCTATTTTTCTTGTGGATTTTTGGATTTAACTCATGCTCCTTTTGGTAACAGTCTTGCAGAAGTCCTCAAGATCTTTACCTCGCGCAATAGATATAAGCAAAAGCAAACAGCCTGTAAGTGGTGAACAAAACTCTCTGTGCTGTTTTCACACCCACTGTCTCTCCTTCATTAGTTGCACAATTCTCTTTACCTAAAAACTTTATTTTTTTTTTTATTTTGTAAAACTGTATTTGCTGGATTTTTTTTTTCTTCTAACCTTCCTTTTCAGAAAATGAAAATGTTTCAGCAGCCAGTTTTTATTTGGGTTCAAAGTAGGGATGTGATTAGAAAGTTAAACTTTTGTGGTTGCTCAAATACCTTGTCCCGTTGCATTTTATTTTTCGTGTTTTTCTTCTGAATATTTCAATGGCACCCTTTCTTCACCACACAATCTGAAATGCCATCTTTTTTACACATTGATTTGCTTCATAAGTGTAACACTGATGGTCTGTCAGCATTGCCGTGTGACAGCCACTAGCGTGGCTTAGTAAATGGGCATTACTGAGCCTGCCAAAGGTAGAAACTGACACAAATTTTAAAGTGCAAAACCCCTCCGAGAGAAATTGCATTGGCTTCCTGTCAAGGATCGTATCACCTTTAAAATCTGCTCCCTAGTACACAAAATTCTCTGTGGTGAAGTCCCTGGTTATATGATTAATCTAATCATCCTACCACCCAGGAATGGATTAAGACTATCCCGTTCATACCTAAACCTTCATTCCCCAAACTGCAACAGGCTTAAGTATAAATTCACATATGCTTCAACCTTCTCCTTCATCAGCTCACAACTATGGAATTTTTTGCCAAAAGCTATAAAAACCATCCACAACCATCTAAATTTCAGGAAATCTCTTAAAACTATGTTATTTGGAAAAGCCTACCCCAAGGACTCAGTATGTGTCTCCACTGCTTGATACACACATGTAAATGTTAGCCCCTAGTTTACGGAATTGCCCTGTCAATGCAATAGTGGGCAGGAGCACAGAGGTATGAGTAAAAACAGTAGCAGTGGTGTGTGTGAATAGTAGAAACAATGGTAACTGAAGCTTCTGCTGCTAAAGAGGAATGTCCTTCCACTGAAGCCTTTTTCTAATAGGCATGTGTATTCTATTTGCATCTCTGAGAGCTATGATCAAAGCATCCAGTTTAAAAGTTCCATACTAGGGCTTCCCAGATAACTTATAGAGAACCTCACAGCCAGTTGTTTTTTTCTTTTTTTAGGATATTCACAAAGAATATGCCTGGAATAATTGTGCCTGCACTGGAAACTCAGCATATGCACATTTCTTTTAATGCATATGCGTTGTGTGGACTTCCTGAAAACTGGAATAAGCAAGTTGGGGATGTCTTGCGCCAACCAAAAATATGTAAAAAAAAAAAAAAATCACCTCTCCTGTCCTGTCTTCCCTCTTTGTCATTTGCTCCTGCTCTCCCGTCTATGTGCCACTTTAAAGCCCGACTGTGTAATATCTCTGTTGCTTTGCCCATCAAGAGCTTGCGATTGGCTGCAGCTCTGACAGCAGGAGCAGACACTGCTCAGCCCTGCTGCCCGTCTCCCCTCCCACTCATGCTATAAGCTTCTTTGCAGCTTTCTCTCCCTCTCGTCTGAGGCTGAGCCCCGGTGTGGCTAAACGGTGAAACCAGGCAGAGAGAAGTCATGCTCCGCCATTCACGCAGTGCCCTCCTCCTTCCCCACTTCTTATTTTGTTTTTTTGCTTTTCTTCTTTCTATCTTTGCTACATCATTCCGTCTCCATCTGCGCTGCAAGTGATCGGAAGGAAATTCTGAACTGTGTCAAAAGAAAAGCTTAGTAAGAAAAAAAAAAGTAGCTGTGCTTCTAAGGAGCAGGAGCGGACACTCCCCTTTCCAGCTTGCCGGCTCTACCGGTGGCACGGACTGGAGACAAGGCAGTGAGAAGTGCTGTGGGGAAGTGGAATGATTCACCTGCCAGTGCCGCTCTCCTCCGGCCGCACTCGTGCTTCCTGAGGAGGGATTTTGGAAGCGCCCGGTCCGAGCCGGGAGCTGCAGCAGGACTGCGCTGCGGACGGAGCCTGAGCTCAACCATGAGAGGTAAGGGGGCAGCAGCTTTTTGCCTCAAGTTGTTGCGGGATATTTTGGCTTTTTTTTTTCAGGGGTGGGTTACCTCATGGAAATACGGTTTTACTTTGGTGTACTTTTGTAAAAGCTGTTGTGGGGAAATGAAGGAGAGCCTCCCACAGCCAGTTGTGGAAGTTGACTTTACCTCTGTGCGCTGGTGCACAGGTGAGGTGACCATTATGGGGACCCCCCCTGCTTCTTACAGTGGGTTTCTCTGGTGAAGTGCAACCCCCTCCCCCACAGCCCCTCTTTTGCAGGTTGATGGCCGTGTTCTGACTGAGTGGCAGGACGCGCGCGCATACATCAGTCCTCGGGCGAAGTTCGGCGTGTAACTTTTAGGGGCTGAGAGGAGGGGGAGGGGGTTTAGTTCGAGAGGCAAGCTGAGCCGTAGGAGCTGGAAACGTTAAAAACGAGGTAGGGTGTAGGAATTAGGTAGGCGAACCTGGTGCTAGATATCGGAGTGTGTTGAGATTTGGAAGACTTCCTTTCCCCCCTCCCCTTCTCCTTTCCCCTCATTTATAAAGTATAATCATTCATCAGTTTCCTTGGGGTTGCGCTTAAAGGAGTTGGCAGACATTGGTACTGATGTGACGGTAGAGAGCATATGGGTGCTTGGGCCCACTTAGTTGAGCACTGCTCCCTGCCCTCTTTCCAAGTTGTCAGTACTGGTCACAAATCCCATCCTTATCTGCTGGCAAAGCTGTCTCTCTGTTCATGACTCTCATCCCCATTTGCTATTCCGCGGCCCCCCCCCCCCCCCCCCCCCCCCGTGCTTCGGTTGCCAGTCCACCCTTCTGCTCATACCACTGCCGTTTACTACTAGGGATGGGGCTGTGGTTTGAAATTAATGTTGTCCACCTGTAATAGCACATTTTCGTTTTTGAACAAACCTTGGGATTCTAGATATGGCGCCTTCATTTCCGCACGGAAATCAAAGCATATTCCAAAACAATGCACACAACTTAATTGCACTGGCTACAAGTGCAGATGTCGCAAGCTTATGTGAATCAGTGCTCAAGAGCATTGGCAGATAGTCATCCACAGCACATTGAAGGTATATCAGGAAGCCTTGAGTCCATGCAGTGTGGCTTTCCTGGGCTCCCTGGGTCTCTAGTTTTGCTTTCTGTTCATTGTTGTTGGTCTACAGTACATTCTACTCTATTGCAGATGTGGTTGCTCCAGTTTTTTTGTATGGATTATTGGCCACTCTTTCATGTGTTGGGCTGGACACCGGACTGCAGTTCACTTGTACTGGTCTTTTTGATCATGACAGGGTCCAGTTATCTGACATTGGGCTTGACTTCTAGCTGTATATTTTCAAGAGTTTATAGAGTCTGTATGCCAATTATTTTCCATTTGGCCAACAGCTTTCTTACTTGTATATATATGTGTGTGTGTGTGTGTGTGTGTGTTGGCGGGGGGGGGGGGGGCAGTAGATTTGGGCCCTTTGGGCAGGATATAAGTTGATTCTCATGGTTTTCACCCGGTGCTGGAAATTATGCATGGTGGGTCAGGTGACCTGGTGGCATGGCAAGGAGTGCCTTGCCGGTTACATAAGCCCTAGCTAAAATGGCTAGTTTTTCAAGTTCAAGTTCCTTTTCAGTTATTCCAGCAAATTCTATTTATAGATCAGGTGTTTTTGCTTATAACATTTGCAAAGTGTGTTTTACAATAAACCAAACTGAGGAGTCTTAATTTCATTATTGTGTTTTTATTGCATTTAGTTAAGCTTTGCATTTACTGGTTATAAAAGGGCTTTGTAGGGCTATTGAAAACGTTTGTATATGTGGAAGGGAAGTCATGGTTTCCATGTTAAAGTGCATAACACACATGTAAATGTTAGCCCCTAGTTTACGGAATTGCCCTGTCAATGCAATAGTGGGCAGGAGCACAGAGGTATGAGTAAAAACAGTAGCAGTGGTGTGTGTGAATAGTAGAAACAATGGTAACTGAAGCTTCTGCTGCTAAAGAGGAATGTCCTTCCACTGAAGCCTTTTTCTAATAGGCATGTGTATTCTATTTGCATCTCTGAGAGCTATGATCAAAGCATCCAGTTTAAAAGTTCCATACTAGGGCTTCCCAGATAACTTATGGAGAACCTCACAGCCGGTCGTTTTTTTCTTTTTTTAGGATATTCACAAAGAATATGCCTGGAATAATTGTGCCTGCACTGGAAACTCAGCATATGCACATTTTGGTTCCTGAAAACTGGAATAAGCAAGTTGGGGATGTCTTGCGCCAACCAAAAATATGTTTAAAAAAAAAATCACCTCTCCTGTCGTGTCTTCCCTCTTTGTCATTTGCTCCTGCTCTCCCGTCTATGTGCCACTTTAAAGCCCGACTGTGTAATATCTCTGTTGCTTTGCCCATCAAGAGCTTGCGATTGGCTGCAGCTCTGACAGCGGGAGCAGACACTGCTCAGCCCTGCCGCCCGTCTCCCCTCCCACTCGTGCTATAAGCTTCTTTGCAGCTTTCTCTCCCTCTCGTCTGAGGCTGAGCCCCGGTGTGGCTAAATGGTGAAACCAGGCAGAGAGAAGTCATGCTCCACCATTCACGCAGTGCCCTCCTCCTTCCCCACTTCTTATTTTGTTTTTTTGCTTTTCTTCTTTCTATCTTTGCTACATCATTCCGTCTCCATCTGCGCTGCAAGTGATCGGAAGGAAATTCTGAACTGTGTCAAAAGAAAAGCTTAGTAAGAAAAAAAAAGTAGCTGTGCTTCTAAGGAGCAGGAGCGGACACTCCCCTTTCCAGCTTGCCGGCTCCACCGGTGGCACGGACTGGAGACAAGGCAGTGAGAAGCGCTGTGGGGAAGTGGAATGATTCACCCACCAGTGCCGCTCTCCTCCGGCCGCACTCGTGCTTCCTGAGGAGGGATTTTGGAGGCGCCCGGTCCGAGCCGGGAGCTGCAGCAGGACTGCGCTGCGGACGGAGCCTGAGCTCAACCATGAGAGGTAAGGGGGCAGCAGCTTTTTGCCTCAAGTTGTTGCGGGATATTTTGGCTTTTTTTTTTCAGGGGTGGGTTACCTCATGGAAATACGGTTTTACTTTGGTGTACTTTTGTAAAAGCTGTTGTGGGGAAATGAAGGAGAGCCTCCCACAGCCAGTTATGGAAGTTGACTTTACCTCTGTGCGCTGGTGAACAGGTGAGGTGACTGTTATGGGGACCCCCCCTGCTTCTTACAGTGGGTTTCCCCGGTGAAGTGCAACCCCCTCCCCCACAGCCCCTCTTTTGCAGGTTGATGGCCGTGTTCTGACTGAGTGGCAGGACACGCACGCATACATCAGTCCTC
The DNA here is from genome assembly GCF_901765095.1 of Microcaecilia unicolor. Lineage (NCBI taxonomy): Eukaryota > Metazoa > Chordata > Amphibia > Gymnophiona > Siphonopidae > Microcaecilia > Microcaecilia unicolor. Next base: position 223,664,853 of record NC_044032.1, on the reverse strand, counting down.
GGGCGAAGTTCGGCGTGTAACTTTTAGGGGCTGAGAGGAGGGGGAGGGGGTTTAGTTCGAGAGACAAGCTGAGCCGTAGGAGCTGGAAACGTTAAAAACGAGGTAGGGTGTAGGAATTAGGTAGGCGAACCTGGTGCTAGATATCGGAGTGTGTTGAGATTTGGAAGACTTCCTTTCCCCCTCCCCTTCTCCTTTCCCCTCATTTATAAAGTATAATCATTCATCAGTTTCCTTGGGGTTGCACTTAAAGGAGTTGGCAGACATTGGTACTGATGTGACGGTAGAGAGCATATGGGTGCTTGGGCCCACTTAGCTGAGCACTGCTCCCTGCCCTCTTTCCAAGTTGTCAGTAGTGGTCACAAATCCCATCCTTATCTGCTGGCAAAGCTGTCTCTCTGTTCATGACTCATCCCCATTTGCTATTCCGCTCCCCCCCCCCCCCCCCGTGCTTCGGTTGCCAGTCCACCCTTCTGCTCATACCACTGCCGTTTACTACTAGGGATGGGGCTGTGGTTTGAAATTAATGTTGTCCACCTGTAATAGCACATTCTTTTTTGAACAAACCTTGGGATTCTAGATATGGCGCCTTCATTTCCGCACGGAAATCAAAGCATATTCCAAAACAATGCGCACAACTTAATTGGTTAACTAGCTAATCAGCACTGTTAATTGTATGTTAAGCAATTAGCAGTAATTGGCATTAATTAAGATTTACGCGCACAATTCACTAAGTAAATTCTGTAACCTGGTGCGCCTAAATTCTAACTCACGTAGTTGAAAAGGGGACGTGGCCATGGGCAGGACATGGGCATGTCTAAAATCTGTGCAGTTTGTTATAGAATACACCGTGCATCTGGATTAACACCAAGTAAAACATAGTATAAATGGCCACCACTACAGTTGTTTACATGGAGAGGCGTTCAGCGTTATTCTATATACTGCATTGAAATTTAAGCCAAAATTTAGGTGTACTTTACAGGTATATTTTTTCCCACACATAATTTTCAGGTGCCATATATAGAATCTAACCCATTGTGTACACTCTTTTTTTTCCCTTAGGGCGTATGCTCAATCTAACATGCATGTATGAACCATTGCATACGTGCACCTATTGGGCAAGACGGCGCGTTGTGTACACTGTTTAAGAAGAGAGTACACTATTAACAACATTCCTTGGAAACAAAAAAAAAAAAATTCTAAACATAGGAAAATTTTCTGGGTGCCCATCCCTATGTACCACTCACCACTTTAACCACTCACATACACCAAACTGCTACTGCTACTCCCTGCTTCCCCTATGGGAGGAAACAAAGGAAGGGTGTGCAACAGTCTGGGTAGATTCCCAGGTAGTTTAGTTTAAGGTAGTTGTAACTGAACTGGCAGAAGAGGAAGTTAGCTGTGGGGCTTTGTATTTGTGGTCGGTGATCGGCGGACAGATACTGGTGATGGTATGGGCTGTGGTGGCTTCTATTCCTGCCACCATAGTGAGAAAGATAGAGGCGCTCAGTATAATTGTAATACTGGGCGTCTGTTGACGCTCACAGGAATGATTGTAATGGCACTGGGGAACAGGGTGATGATAGTGCCAGGGAGGTTGAGCAAGCATGGTGGTTGTGTCGGAAATGTACCCAAGTGGTGGCTAGGCTGTTGTATCTGTGTTTGGGTGGACCTTGCAGATGAATATTGTAAACATTAGGTACAGTAGAGTGTGCCTTTCATGTGGCCGCCTGTTTGAATGACTGAAGAGTGGTATGCCTATGTACTTCTGGATTTGGCTTTTCTGGATATACTGCACTCATAGGAGCCAAACTTTTCAGAATGATTGAGGGTGCTAAATCCATCAGAAATGACCCCCTCTTTGGACAAAGTGAAGGCATCTGTTCAATATTAGGGGTGCTCAAGCACCCGCAGAGCTGACACTTATGGCTCCACTGATAGACATCTCAGAATGAAAGCACCCCTCAAAACTGTGGAATCCCTCATTCAGTAGCTATGTTCAGTAACACAATAGGAGCAGGAAATAGGATAAATGATTGGATGTTAAGAGCCTCCGAGCCTCTTTTGCATCTTCAGTAGTAGGTGTAATCAAGACTCGAGGAAAAGAGCTCAGGGATCAAGATTTCTGCCATTTTGTCATTCTTATTTAATTTGCTAGTATTCAATCCAAATATTTTTGTTCTATTATGTTGATTTGTATCAAAAGCTTTGAACTAAAGGTAGCTCATTTAATCAGATTTTCCAAGCAGTTTACATTATAATAAAATAAAAAAATAAAGCTTACATTATAGTAATATTTTGGTTCTGATCCAACATCAAATATTGTTTATTTATTGGCGCGTTGAATTGTGTGATACTATTTCCATTGTTTTCTAAAATTATTCATGGGCAGTTTCTCAGATATCAAAGTCGAGCGGACCTCCTTGAAATATTTTGAATGGAGAGTTGATGGTGGTAAGGGGGAATGGAAAGGGAAACGTGTCACATGATAGTAGGTTGGATAGTCTTTTTTTTTTTTTTAATACATTGGCTTGCAAACTCCTGGAAATCATTTGCAATTCTGGGGGAGCTAGATCTTTGTCGTCTAGTCAGAAGCTGCAAGTCTATAATTTTCACCGGAAGATACAGTATGTGTTAAGTGAAACTTCCCCAACCTTCCCTTTCCCCATTGGACAGATCTTGTGAGTTCCAATTCCTGATGGGTTTGTGATCATTTGCAGATCTGTCAGTTTTAAACTGAAAAAATCGATTTATGAAGAAATGCAGCAGCACAAAAATACGTTTTCAACAGTAAATATAAGAAGAAACTTTGGACGTGTTCCCTTCAAACACAGATCTGTTTGCAAAGTGGATGTCAAGACTTGCTTTTAGGGCTAAGCATTTAAACCATCAGATCCCTGGCAGTCCCACACAGTCCCAATTTAAGAGGAGTCAAACTGACTCCACTAGAACATTAAAGATGGAGGGGTAACATTTAAAATTTTGATTGTGCCCTCAGGTTGTTTGGGATTCATACCAGCATAAACTGCAGGAAATAAGGACATTTTTTTAATAACGGTTTCAAATGCTAAAGGTTTTGGAATATACACTATACTTTTGTGTGTGTAAAAAGCAAAACTGTCAAGACACACACATGAGAATACTCTCTTCACCCCCCCCCCCCCCACCCCCACCAATCATTGTTCGAGTGTTTAAAGTCACTATGTACTGTTCGGGTGAATCTCTTCATAGAGATGGTTAAATAAATCCAAATAGATAGGTAACTATATGGTATCATTGGATATTTCAAATATGACTAGGCAAAGATAGGAGGAACTGCAGTGTAAAGATATTCAGAATTTGTGTGTTTTTGAAATGTAGAAGCATGCTAACAATTATGCATACAGAAAATGTCCTCAAAACGTAACCAAATATTGCTTGAATACTGTATATCTTTTCTGTGGTGTTTAGGTGTAGTCTAATGGTTATGGGCTGAGAACCTGGGAAACCCTGTTCAAATCCCAATGCAGCTCCTTGTGATCTTGGGCAAATCACTTAACCCTCCATTTATTAATTTTGAATTTAGTTTACACCCTTTTCATTGGTAACTCACTGGTTATTTTTCTATCCCAGGAGGGCTGACAATCTAAATGTAGAGATTAGGTAATGGAGAATTAAGTGATTTGCCCAAAGTGACAAGGAGCAGCAGTGGGATTTGAACTGGGCTTCCCTGCTTGTCAGTCCAGAGTACTAACACTAGACTACCCCTCCTACCGGAGGATGTGCGCAGGCACCTGTGGTGGTTTAGGCATCTGCACACAACCTGTGGTGGTTTAGGCATCTGCACACACTTCCCTGCCGTATTTGGGGGGGCAGAGAGTTAGCATACCCAGCGCTAATTGGTTAGTGCAGCTACATTGCCGCATGCTGACCAATTAGCACATGGTTAGTGCGTGAGCCCTTTCAATCTACTAAGCAGGTGTCGGTAAGGGCTAACATGCTAATTTGGAAACTAGCACCTGGCCATTAATGGGAAAAATGGAAAAGTAGCCATTTTACAGCTGCACTTAAAGTGGTCTCGGCGCATGGGGGAAACCCACATGCTAATCAGACCACATGGCCCCTTTCAGTGCAGCTTAGTAAAAGGGCTCCTTAGATTGTAAGCCCTCCAGGACAGGAAGATACCTATTAATACCTGAATGTAACTTGCCTTAAACTACAATTGGGGAGGGGGGTGGTTGGGAAGCATGAGCTAAATTCAAAACGCTAAAAGATCATCACGCACATTCCTGGGACTTCATTTCCCTAGTTGTAAAGGTCTAAAATACAAACTAGTACATGCATCCTGCTGTTCCTGCATTGGCACACAGTTGTGGAATGCATTACCACTTGATCTGAAAAATATTCACGACCTAATCAACTTTCGAAAATCACTAAAGACTTTCCTTTTTAACAAGACTTACCATAATAATCAATAATAGGAGTTCCAATGCATCATTACTTGATAGTCTGACTGTTTCTGATTTACTGAATTGTTTATATCCATTATGCTACACTTGTTTTTTTGTATACAACCAATTGTTTATCTACTCTTGAATGGCGCTTGCCATGATGTATTATTGTAAGCCACATTGAGTCTGCAAATAGGTGGGAAAATGTGGGATACAAATGCAATAACTAAATAATAAAATCATCAGATACCAAATATTAGAGAATTACCACTTCAAGATTTTTACAGGACGAACTGTAGATTAATTCAAGAGACATCAGTTACCTTTTGTTTTCTGTTGCTGTGTGAGTAAAATTACAAAATAGGATATTATGTTTCTCAGTGTAGTATATTTGAAACCCTTTCGTCTTTACTATTTTCTATGATGTAATCGATTTGTTACAACCATACATTGTTTGAATCTTTGATCTAATAAAACATTGTTAGTTTTTTTTTAATGTAGTTGGTTAGATTTGAAAGTCGTAGGTCCAACAATCCAATCCCTTTTGTAATTGCTTGCTAGCTATTTCTATGAAGTAATCCAGATAATGAGGAATATAATTCTGAAATGAAATCCTTACTTTGTATCTGTACTTGGTTCTGCTCCACAGTAGAAATAACTTCCTTCCTCAACCTCCAGATCTAGTGATCAGTTTAAATCACTGGATCAGCACTTCTCTCCACCCTTCTGTCTTCTCTATAAACTTTCCTTTTCACCCCTGAATTTTCATAGAACATACATCACATGCTAGGCCACTGAAACTTTTCTAAGTGACATCATTATTGCTTTATTATGTTCTATTACCTTAGTTTTATGTGTAACCTTCCATTATAGATCTGTGGTCCTTATGGAAGTATTCAATCCCTCAAGTAAAAAGAAAAAAACAAGAAACAAAAAAACCAGCATGAGCAGATGAGCTTCTGTTTTCTCCACTCCAAATTCTCACTAAAGATTTTCAGTATAATATTTGCATACCAGCTGAGAAGTGCATCTCTACCAATTCTCCATTAATACTCATTTTTTTTATTGCATTGTGTTCTGGGCATCTGCCCACACTCATAAAATTACAGCTGTCTGGAAATCATACTGGCACTTTGTTTGCAAACATTACAGCCAGAATAATAAAATTCCCCATCAGAAATCTTGCAAGATATATTGGGAGGCTGTTGTTTGGTGACTGAAAAATATTCAAGAGATCTAATGCAAAGCATCTTTAGGTTAAGAACAGAATATCTGATACCATTCATCCAGATTTTGTATTTTATTCCAAACTTGACAACATAAGCAAAGGGTGACAGTTCTTGACATGTAGAATGAATATGTCAAAGTGTCCCAAAAATAGCAGTGTTACCAGTGAAAGCTGTGCTGCATTCATAGGTTATGAGACAGACACTATGGGGCCCCAGCAGTAGAGGGAGGGAGAAGACCAGAGATCGTGCAAAACCTGTGACCATACAGAAAACAGGCACAAGTGAGCACACTGGTTGAATCAAATGGTCCTTTTTCTTTTGACAGTTATTGTCTGTGTGTTTCTGTTTTAACTAAGACATGTTTTGATATAATTCCAAGTAATAATTCATGAAGTAGCAACACACCTGTAACACCTTGAAAGGATGAACGGAGGAGCAGTGTAGTGATTAGAGTACTGGGCTGAGAGTTTGGGGGAGCCAGGGCTCGAGTCCTGCTCTTTGTGTCTTTACAGCCTCCCCCCCCCCCTCCCACTTCCAAGCTAGCCCTCAACCCTCTCAAAGGGCTATCTTTTCAGCATTGGTAATCCAGGAGGGTCTTTGGGCAGGAGCCAAGTCACTCCTGTCCAGTCTGTCATGGGCAGCAAAATGGCACCCACAATGGTAGTCTTATGCTTCTTTGGAGTGACGCTGCTGTTTTGATGGACCACTTTTCACCATTCTAGTTCAGTTTTGCATTTTGAGTAATTTAGATTATTGTAATGCTCTTTATTCATCCCTTACTGTAAAACTACATTATAAATTACAGTTGTTACAGAACATGGTCGCCAAACTTATCCTTGGTCTTAAAAAGTCTGATAGTTCTACCGCTGCTCTTGTCTCCCTGCATTGGCTTCCCATTCATTTGAGAGTGTTAGCTTGTATAGTCTATAAAATGTCCGATGGTATTTCGCCAGATTATTTCTTTAGTTTTATTTTTCTCTTGTTTGTGGTGTCTCGAAAGTTAAAGATCTGTTTCGCCTGATTTTACCCATATTAGGTACAAAACGATTTTGGAGATGTCCTTTTGTTTTCGGGCTCCTCCAATTTTGGCTCTCACTTCCTCTTGAACTTCGAAGCTCTTTCAGTTATTTTTCATATTGAAAGAATTTAAAGACTTAATTGTTTAAAAGATTTGTGCCTTAATTATTTTTCTTTTTTTAAGTTATATTTTATTTTGCTACCTGCTTTGAACTACTAATAAGTGGAAGTTAGCGGAATACAAGAACCACATCCACATCTGAGTATTTTTCTTGTCTGAAGACCCCCCCTGGACCACCAATGCTGAAAAGGTAGCCCTTGGAGGGGGGATCAAGGACTGTCTTAGAGGTGTGGGGAATAGGAGCTTGGACCAGGTGGGGAGGGTCATAAGCTGAAAGGGGGACCTTGCTTTGCCAGCCCAGGAGCATTGGACCATGATTTTGTGGCCTGATTCTCCTGGGTCACTGGAAAAATGCCACTTGCGAGGTGACGCACAAGCAGTGTTATTCTTTTTCTACACAGGATTCAGCAACCCACTGGGGCTGAGATACCATGGTTGGGATATGTGGTGATCTTTTACTGCACCTTGATAACTAACTGCCTTATTTAGTAGTATTAGGTTTTTTTTTTCTTTTTTTTTATACTGCCTTTCTTTGGTACAATCAAAGTGGTTTACATATTGCATTCAGGCACTTTCTCTGTCCCTAGTGTGCTCACTATCAAAGTTGAGACCATGGGGAATTAGGTGACTTGCCCTGTTTAAGGCTGCCAACTGGATCCAGATTCACAGGGCAGAGCTGATCCAATCTTAGATTTACCACAATTCATGCTAGTACTTGTAGTCTTGCCTTTCTTAGGGAATATAGGGGTCCTTTTACAAAGGCGTGCTAGCATTTTTAGCGCGTGCATTAAATATGCATTCGCTAAATGATAGAGATGCCCATATATTCTTATGGCTCTCTCTAATGTTTAGTGCATGCAATTCATTAACGTGTGATAAAAACACTAGTGCGCCTTTGTAAAAGACCCCTCCTCAATGAGGAAATCAGAACTACAAGTCTCTGCATGTAATAGGGTAAACCCAGGACTGGATCAACCGGGGGCGTAGCTAGGTGGGGCCACGGGGGCATGGACCCCCGCAGATTTAGCCCTGTTCCCCCTGCTTTCACTCCCCCCGCTGCCGCTGACCCTACCCCGCCACATTTGAACCCCGCCCTCCTGCCGCTGCCAACCCTCCCCCGCCGCCACAGTCAGGTACCTTTGCTGGCAGGACGTCAGGAGTCATAGAAACAGAATCCAGATCAGCGAACATGCCGGACTCTGAGACTGGCGCTGAAGGGGACTTCGGATGGCGGGGGTTGGGGACCCCTGCCAGCAAAGGTACCTGGCAGTGGTGGGGGAGGGTTGGCAGCAGTGGAAGGGGGGTCAAAAGGGATGGGGAGGGTGGCGGAGCTGGGGGGGGTCAAAAGTGGCGGGGGTCGCCGGCTCCGAGAGGGCTAAAATGTTCCTCCTCACCTCGGACTCTGGACACCCCTCCCACCGAAGTCTGACTACGCCCCTGGGATCAACCCTGTCCTACGAATCTGAATCCAATTGGCAGTCTTAGCCCAGGGTCACAGGCAGCTGCAGTGGGAATTGAACCCAGTTCCCTGGGTTTTCAACTCGCTGCACTAATTATTAGGCCACTCCTCTCATTTTATTATATCTCAGTGCATTATAAATGTTGCACGCTGTATCCAGGCAGGATTAAACAGTTATTCTGTAAGATGTTTTAAAGCCTTGGAAAGCAGATTTTAGTGGTAAAAGTGTTTGACTTGGAAACAAAAGGACCTCTTGAGTTGTAAAGTAATTTTGACAAATTTGTTAACTGCGAGGGAATATATGGTAAGCTCCAGGATCTAAACATTTTCAGAGATTTCTGCAAACTGTATGTGTGACTCATGTAAAAAAGTGCTTCGCTGAGGTTGCTGCATTATATAATACATGAAATCTGTTTTATTGGTGTTGAGAATAGTTTGTGAAAGTGTTTAAGGGTTTCACTGACGTTATTGTCACTTTTCCCACTAAGAATATGTGGGCCAAGAAAAATGTGATAGTATAAACCAAATGGGGTTCATTGGATTCTGGACGTGTGTATAGCAAAATGATGTGGAGTTACTAAGAAATACAGAAACATTATAGGATATGGACTGTTTTACAACTCATATGTAGGATACAAAAGAAATTTCTTCAAATGGTCAAATGGAAGCAGTTAAAAAAAATTATCATGTTTGTAATTAGCACAATAAGGGGTGAAATCTATATATGGTGCCAAAAATAGCGCTATTCTCTTAGCCATGCTTAAAGTTAGGCGCAGTTTACAGAATAGCGCTTATGCCCAGGACTTGTGCCTAACATTTGGTGCAGCCATTAGTACCAACGAACTTGATGCAAATGTATGCGCCTAAATTAGACGCATATCCTCTCTATTCTATAACAATGAGCGCAAAAGTTAGAAATGCCTCCGTTCTGCCCATGACACTCCCATTTCTGCACCTCTTTTTTTTCACTTGTACATAAAATTGAGGTGTGTAAGTCCCAATTAAATGTAATTAATGCCAATAATGGCTTGTTAAGCCAATTATTGGTGTTAATTAGCTCATTCAGTCAAATTGCACATGCAGTTTTTGGTGACTTTTAAGAAATAGGGTAGTGAATCCTGATCCTGGATGTACCCCAACCAGTAAGGTTTTCAGGATACCCACAATGAATATTCGTGAGAGGGATTTGCAATCAGTGGAGGCAATGCATGCAAATCTCTCTCGTGAATATTTATTGTGGGTATTCTGAAAACCTGGCTGGCTGGCTGGCTGGCTGGGGTGCCTCCAGGATCAGGTTTGGAACCACTGAATTAAGGGGTAAGGGGCAATTCTATATATGGTGCCAAAAGGTCGCACCTAACTTTGGGTGTTGGACTTACCCCTGATAGAAACAGGTATAAGTCCAGTTCCCAAAGTTAGGAGAGGATAGACGCGATTCTATAACTTTGCTCCTAATTTTCGGGAACTCCCATGGCCATGTCGCCTTTTGGTTTGTGTGTGTGAAAAGTTAGGCGCCAAATTACATAGGAGCCAACATCAAAATAATTGAGGGGGCTGCTAAACACAATGGAAATTACCCTTCCCTGGACACAGTCAATAAGTTTGCTCAAACACTCACAGAGCTGGCTCCTATGCCAAGTTATACAATAGCGCACAGGGAAGATCTGTTCACAACTTAATCAAGCACTAATTAAGTGGCCAATTGGTGCCTGCTTCCCCAGTAAGTTGCACACAGATCTCAGATCCGAATGCCAATTCTGGCACACAATGTTGGGCACCCTATGTAGAATTTGGGTGTAAATGGCAGATAGGGCTGTACCATGCATTGCATGAACAAGAAATGGAGAAACTTTGAATAATTAGTAGAAGTACTGTGGATATGATAAGTTACAAAGTTGTTATTTAAATCCTTGACTTGTATTACAGAATATCTGCATGTAGAGAAATTTGTATTCCCCACTCATTAAAATGAGTGTTCAGTCCTTGGCAGCAGAACTTTTTGGCATAAACATGAAAATGGGAAAAACATTGTTTTAAAAATGTTACTTTTGCTAATTTTTTTTTTTTGCTGGAAAATTAATTTGAAGATGTTTTAGTGGAGACAGGCAAAAGTAGCAAAGCTTTTTTCCTTTCTTTCTCCCCAAACATTCCTTTTTTTTCCCTTTCTTTTTACGCTAGCACTATACAGCAGAATTGATAAATCTCATCCTTTTCCACCTTCACTACTGCATTATTTTCCCATTAGCGTCAATGGTTAATAGTATTGCAAATCTGTGAGCACTGCAGAACAGGACCAGCTTTAGCAATTGTGGGGCCCTGTGTGGGCTGGTTTGGTGGGGCCTCTTGCCCAGGACTTAAGATTTCAAATGAGGTGTCAGGGATTTATTTATTTAAACAGAATTATTTAATTGCCGACTGCTATTGTAATTTTAGTGGTTTACAAGTTCAGGATAAAAGACAGTAAAATGGCTGTCTCCATCTGAAAGGCCCAAAACCAAAGGATTGGGGGGGGGGGGGGGGGGGTTGAAGAGAAAGGAGAAGTAAAGGTTGGCCAGCAGTGTGGTGGCAGTAACACAGTGTCAATGCTGAAGAGCGTGATTACCAAGGGGGAGGGGGAGAGAAGCAGAACAAGAGGGAGATGGAAAGGGAAAAGAAGCTTTAAATTTTGGTCAGCCACCAGTTGCAAAGCTGACTCAGTTAAGCGTGGAGCCCTTGCCACCGCCCCTGTTGCTCTTGCTTAAGGCCAGCCCTGCTGCAGAATATTTGCAAAAGTGTTTTGTGAAACGAAAGGTTAACTTTTTCACAAACCTTCAGCTTGAGGTGCTATGAAACTCCCAAAGCTCTATCTAAGTAGAATGAGGTGATGGGGGAGGGGGATGTCCCAGGGAAGGGGGTTGTGCTCTGTTATAGCATTTCCTATTTTTCTTGTGGATTTTTGGATTTAACTCATGCTCCTTTTGGTAACAGTCTTGCAGAAGTCCTCAAGATCTTTACCTCGCACAATAGATATAAGCAAAAGCAAACAGCCTGTAAGTGGTGAACAAAACTCTCTGTGCTGTTTTCACACCCACTGTCTCTCCTTCATTAGTTGCACAATATCTAATAGCGAGAAATGTAAGGATCTTATTTACTAAGGGCTTACTGCGCACTAAAAAGGAAGTACTGCTGGGCTACTGCAGCAGCCCGGTGGTAGTTCCTACGCCCAGTGAGCATCATATCCGGCACTACTAAAATTTTTTTTTGTAGCTTCAGTGTGTACCCGGCAGTAATCACTGCCTGGTTACCTCTGGGTTAGTGCAGGAGCCCTTACTGCCACCTCAGTGGGTGGTTGTAGGTGCTCCCACCAATTTCCTGAAAATAAGAAAGGCCTACCTTTTACCCGCTGTGGTAAAAGGGGGCCTCAGCACGTGTTAAAAAACACACTGATGCCAGTGCGGGCCCCCTTTTGCTGCATCTTGGTAAAACGGGCCCTGTGCTTTTTTCCCACAGAGACAGTGTGGTCAACTCTGTAAAGGTCGACCAATGTGGGCAGCAAAATACTGAGTGCTGAGCAGGGCTGTGGAGTGTGAGGCAGATTTGGAAGCAGTTGTGCGTGAAATCAAAGTCAGTAACAATGTGCTGACTCTGACTCCATACTTGAAAACAAAAATTTACAACGTTACAGTATAGGGTAAAGTTTATAGTATCTTTGTCCTGGATATAAAATACTGGCAAATATAAGTCAGAGTTGGCGCTGGAGTCTGAGTTGGACAGTAGAGAAATAGAGGCACCAAAGGTTTGGTGTACTGTCTCCACAGCCCTGGCGCTCAGTGCAAATTCTGTAATGGCATCTGGGCACCCAGACTGTGTTATAGAATAGAGCGCAAGTTCGCATTTGGGTGCCAGCATTTTAGGTGCTGTCGCTTATACCAAGCAAAAGGCAAGTGTGAGTGCGGAAATGTATTTTAACATGTGACTTACAGTATTTTCTAGATAGCAGGGGCATATCTGCGTGGGGCCACAGGGGCCTGGGCCCTCGCAGATTTCGCCCTGGACCCCCCTACCGCCGCCAACCCTCCCCCGCCATTGCTGTCGCCTACCTTCGCTGGCGGGGGACCCCAACCCCCGCCAGCCAAGCCGAGGTCCTTTCATTTCTTCCACTGCAATCTGCAAAGCTGGTGCCGAAAGTTTCTTCTGAGTCTTACGTCGCTGCACGTTGTACGTGCAGGACGTCAGACTCAGAAACAGAATCATTCTGCACGTCCTGCACGTACAAGGCTCTGTGTTTGGTGAGCCTTTTGAACAATATGTTTTACAGCCCAACTTGAGGTCCCTTTTCCACCTTAGATTCCCAATACAAAGTTGGCATTCACATATCATAGTTGGCAAATAATGGCATAAACAATTAATTTAATTCCAAATCTTGAAAAAGGTTTGAAAATAAGGTTTTTCAGAAGTCACACCTTGTACCTCCAGGATCAAACATATACGATCCTTGTCATTATATTTAACAAACAAGGAACCTCAAACGCTCCAAATAGGGAAAACACTGCAAATATTGTTAGATCCACTATTATATTAAGGAGTAGAATAATATCATAGGTTCCAGTGAGGAGAAGAGAGAAAAAAAAACATATGAAAAAACTCATAAGTATATGAGAAAACCGAATGGTATAAAAAACTCCACTTCTCCTTACCTCAAAACCACCATACCGGAAATAAACTCGGAACAACTCAAAAATCCCTCATACCTATAAACCTACGTCAAACCTCAATCTTGAACATTTCTAACATTTCTGCTCCACATCCAAATATTATGTACATCAAAATCTTTAAAGAAAACACCCCAGTCCAATGATGTACACACAATTTTTTCACTTATCTCCTGTTTAGATTTAAAATTCCAGAAAGTGCAAGCTGTGAAGATCGCGCTGCTTGTAGTTTGGTCGGGGAAATACTCACTGTTTAGCATATAGTTGATAACACCATCTGTGGTGCCACGGATTCCCTTCATTTATATTTAAGGGGACTCTGTGCTGACACGTGTCTTGCCTCATGCTGTTTCAAGGCTGCTCCCCTGAAATCAAGTGAAATGATATTATTCTTGTACAGTCATGATAAAATCAACCTCTTCAGTTCCAGATACCTTTGGGCCTCTTTTATCAAACCACGCTACCGGTTCCCGGTGCGGTAATGCCAATAAAGTCCATTAACTTTGAATGGGTTTCGTTGGCATTGTTGCGCAGGAACCGCTGGTGCGGCTTGATAAGAGGCTGTTTAGTTGTCATCCAACTACAGATCATCTGCTTCCCCTTAATCAACATGGCCATGGCGTCTTTTCTCTCTTATAACAGTCATGCGGTGATGTGATCTATCTCCACCAATCCAAGGTGGTAGTCCCGCCCCCAAGCATGTGCCATTTCCGTTTTCTGCTGGGTTAGTGCGGGAGGCCTTATTGCCACCTCAGTGGGTGGCGGTAAGGACTCCCCGCCGCATGGCCACATGTTGAGTTCTTTCGCTGCATAGCCATTTTTTTGGGGGGGGGGGCTTTTTCTGGCTGCGGAAGAAAGGGCCCTGGCGTGCGGGGAAAAATGGCCCCTGCCACTACTTCAGGGCTCTTTTTCCTGCAGCTTTAGTATAAGGACCCCAGAATCAATAATTCTCCATTGTATATTTGTGATGGTGTGATTCGCAGTGCTTCTTCCATCCTTGTTGTTAACTTTGAGTTATGTTCATTAGGTCAAATTTTCACCGGCCTGCTACTACGACTGATATATATTGACATTGTATCATATAAATTACACAACTTCTACTATTATTTTTATATTAGTCTGAAGATCAATCCACTCCGGTCCTTCAAGTGTAGTAGCACACCATTGACTTGAATTACAATGATTATCAGTGGCCACTTGTACGGTGTCAAATCTTCTCTCTTATAGTTCTCACCTGTCTTAGGGCCACTATGGGATGATTCTGAAAATAAGAATGCAACTGCAAAATATGTCAATGTTTATGAATGGACTGAGCTAAGAAACCAGATATTTGTGAGTATGATAATACATTAATTTTTCTTCCTCATTCATCCTTTGATATTGCAGTAACAAGGACCTTTGAGCATAACATGCCCTTAAATAATGCATTTCTAATTACTCTTTCTGGATATCCACATTGTGCAAAATGCATCTTCAAGTCTTGCACCTGTCTTTTAAAATCATCTTTGTTGGTGCAAATTTGACGTAATCTTAGAATTTCGCCGATGACACAAAATTATTCAGGGTCGTCAAGTCGCAGGAGGAATGTGAACGATTACAGGAGGACCTTGCGAGACTGGGAGAATGGGCGTGCAAGTGGCAGATGAAGTTCAATGTTGACAAGTGCAAAGTGATGCATGTGGGTAAGAGGAACCCGAATTATAGCTACGTCTTGCAAGGTTCCGCGTTAGGAGTTACGGATCAAGAAAGGGATCTGGGTGTCGTCGTCGATGATACGCTGAAACCTTCTGCTCAGTGTGCTGCTGCGGCTAGGAAAGCGAATAGAATGTTGGGTGTTATTAAGAAGGGTATGGAGTCCAGGTGTGCGGATGTTATAATGCCGTTGTATCGCTCCATGGTGCGACCGCACCTGGAGTATTGTGTTCAGTACTGGTCTCCGTATCTCAAAAAAGATATAGTAGAATTGGAAAAGGTACAGCGAAGGGCGACGAAAATGATAGTGGGGATGGGACGACTTTCCTATGAAGAGAGGCTGAGAAGGCTAGGGCTTTTCAGCTTGGAGAAGAGACGGCTGAGGGGAGATATGATAGAAGTGTATAAAATAATGAGTGGAATGGATCGGGTGGATGTGAAGCGACTGTTCACGCTATCCAAAAATACTAGGACTAGAGGGCATGAGTTGAAGCTACAGTGTGGTAAATTTAAAACGAATCGGAGAAAATTTTTCTTCACCCAACGTGTAATTAGACTCTGGAATTCATTGCCGGAGAACGTGGTACGGGCGGTTAGCTTGACGGAGTTTAAAAAGGGGTTAGATAGATTCCTAAAGGACAAGTCCATAGACCGCTATTAAATGGACTGGAAAAATTCCTCATTTTAGGTACAACTTGTCTGGAATGTTTTTACGTTTGGGGAGCGTGCCAGGTGCCCTTGACCTGGATTGGCCACTGTCGGTGACAGGATGCTGGGCTAGATGGACCTTTGGTCTTTCCCAGTATGGCACTACTTATGTACTTATGTACTTATGACTCGCCGGGAGGCTCGTTTTGAGTCTGTAAGGATGCAAACTATGAAATTTTAGATAGTTACTTCGATCTACTTATTTCCTGTATAATGTTATGAAATGACCATTATTTTTAATAATTTTGAGATAATCTTGAGATCCAAAAAATTAGTCATTCTCTTATTGTAATGTAACTCAAACTTTACATTTGGATCTAATTGGTTGAGCCGTCCCACAAATCATACCAATTGCTCTTTGTCAGTCCACAAAAAGAAAATATCATCCAGATATCTTTTCCACATTGCTGCTTTATGAAAATATACTGTCTTATATAGTTTTTCCGCCTCAATTTTCACCATATATAAGGTAGCAACAGATGGTGTCAAAGTAGCTCCCATAGCAATGCCTTGGACCTGTTCATAGTATTCTCCCTCAAACCAAAAATAATTGTTGAATAACTAATGCCGCCATCTCCGTCAGTATCTCTATGGGAATCCTGGGTGTGTGTCTCTCATTTAAAACCATTTCAATAATGTCCAGAGCAGCTTTTTCTGGTATATTAGTATATAGAGCCACCATATCAAGGGTAGCCATAATGATGTTATCATCCATTCCTGCCGTATCCCGTAAAAACTGTAACATCTGTGTTGTATCTTGCAGATACAACTTCACCTCTTTCACCTTTGGTTTCAAATATTGATCTAACAAAAATGACAGAGCTTCCAAAATTGAATTATTTGTTGATGCAATAGGTCGTCCCAGAGGACATATTTATTTTTATTATTTTGACTTATGAAAAACTTGTCCCTGAAACATGCTCAAAACAGAATAATCCATTTGTACAAAAGAGATTAGGTGAAGATGTGATTCCATGTGCCCAGTGAAAGGAGAGTTTAATTTTAATTGAATTTAATTTCACAGTATATTCCTTTGTCAAGGCAGATTACAACAGTTAAGATTAACCCATCAGTAAACAGGATATCCTCACTGAAATTTGGCCATGTATTACTGTATTGTATAGAACAGTGTAGAAAAATGAGCACAAAATACAGACTTTATTAGTGTTGTTTTTACCAGCTATAATAATTTTTAAGCAGCTTTAGTGATATTCAATTTTATTTAATGTAATGTAAATTATTAAGCAACCGTTTAAATATTAGCAAACTCATGAATCTTTATTAAATATCTTAATCATATTACAATACACTCTATCATCCTATCACATACTCACATTCATCCCACATCTACACTACATGAAATCACTCTACATAAATCATATAAACAATATATATATATTAACGCTATAAAACTACTATACAAAATTATACAGCACTTTCCTCATAATATGCAAAGCCGGTATGCTCAACTTGTCAAGTCTGTTGTGAGCTCACCACTGCATATTCACTGAATTCTATTCAATTCAATGATCTTAGTCCATCAAAATATCAGTGTGTCCGATCTTAACCTGCTCATCAGTCTTTATCCAATGTTGAAGAATCAGCAGTCTCTAGTAAAGGACAATCACAGAGCCAGCGCAGGTCAAACAATGGGATGGCTGCAAACTTTTAAAGTAGTGCAAAATGAGCTTGAAAGCACTCTTCTTAAATTGTAGCCTCCAGTATAATTTCAACTTGAGTTAACTGATCATGATGTTTTGGAAGAACCCGACATGATCATGTTTCGATAACTGAAGCGTCTTCAAGGGTCTTTCACTCTAGATAGAGACACAGTGTATAAATAACCAACATATCTAATCCACCCTAAATTAGAAATTAGACAAACTTGAACCAAACATACCATTAAAATTACTTACTAGCTACTAACAGTAGTCAGTAATTCGCACCAACAAGCAGCCGGTGGAACCGTCAAAAAGGATGCCCACACATGCGCACTGGCTGGTCGGGACTCTCAGGGGTTTAAATGTACTCCTAAATGCTCAGCCAATCGATCTCTTTATTCAGCCCACCTGGGGCAACTGTTTTCCATAGAAAAATCAACAGTTGTTCCTTCCTTAATAACATCAAAGGAAGATTACCGCCTCTTTCTAACTGTACATGATACAACAAATCTAAGATCTTGTACTAAGTGATTAGCTGCAAGCCAATGGGAAATGAGGGGGGCTTCCGTGCGTTGTGTGCGAATATTACTTAAATGCTGGGCTATGCGACATTTGATTTTACGTGTAGTTAACCCAATATACCACAGTCTGCACGGGCATCTCACCCCATACACAAATCCCATGGTGTCACAGTCAGTATATGTTTTAAACGGTACTTCTTATCTGTATGAGGAATAGGGACTTCATGAACTTCTAACGAATACTGACAGTAAATGCAATGATTGCATCTATAATGGCCGGACTCACTGGCTGAATCATGACGTACCCTAATCCTCCTAAATGTTCACCTAGATTAATACCACAAGTAAAAGCAAAACGGGGTGTAAATTTAAATGCGTCATGTATGGTGAGTATCGGCCAATATCGTTGTAATATCTGTATAATCTTATGAGACGACCGTGTGTAAGGTAACATGCAGGTAAGAGGTTGATCGATGTTCTTATTATATCTTTCACCTGGTTGCCACCCCCGATGAAAATTAAAGGCTCGTTTAGCGGCCCTCTTTAATATAGTAAACGGATAGCCCCTCTGTTGGAATCTAGTTATCATACTATCAACTTGCACACAGTGTTCATCTTTGGAACTACACAATCGACGAATGCGAAGTAGCTGTCTGGCTGGAATGCTGTTTTTCAGCAAATTGGGATGGTGGCTACGATAATGCAACACTGTATTATGGTCCGTCTCTTTACAAAACAGCTTGGTGCTGAACTTACCATTTATCCATGCTACATTAACATCTAAAAAAGTTACCTGATGATGACCAACATGATGTACAAATTTAATATGCAAACTAACGGAGTTAAGATATTGTATAAAGTGCTGAAGATGTTCATCAGTACCCCCCCCCCCCCCCCATATCAATAGTATAACATCAATATACCTAAACCACCTAATAACCCCATGAAAATATTGAGACGTGTACACAACTTCCTTTTCAAATTGAGCATGATATTTATACCTGCACATATGGGAAGCTTTCAAATAAATGAAAAAGATGTCAAATAAATAAAAAAACAAGACAAAATCCTTTTTTCTCAAACTTTTAAGTCACTGGTCTGAAAAAGGAGACGAGGTGGGAGAAGCCGGGAGGGAGAAGAGAGAAAGGGGTTGCTGGCGGGGGGGGGGGGGGGGGGGGCATCGACTGATAGTTTGCAGAGGACGCCAGAGCCCCTTGCACCGGCCTTGAGTGGTGCTATTCTGTTCAGTGTGTTTTTGCATAATTCATCCCAGTTTCTCATGAAGTGAATGGTATTTAGTATTATGTCTGTTTGTTCATTCTGTGCTGTTAGCCAGAAATTACTGTTACCCACCTTCCCTCTGGTTATGAAGTTGTGTGGTGTCCTTTGTTCCCTCTTCTTACCGTTTTCTTTCCATTGGAGAGTGAATGTGAGTTTGTTATGGTCTGACCATATCACTTCTTCCCAGTTATGATTTTCTAGTATGTGGTTATTATTTGTTGAGAGCCATGTACAAAATATTGCATTTTCAAAATGTCACGATTTTCCTCAGAAAAACAATTAGCAAAAATAAAACAAAAACAGCTGCCACAAATGTTTCAGCTGCTACCTCATGACACAATTTTCAAAGGAAAAGTATAATCATAACTTTCTCTCTAGAAAATTGATGTAAAGCTTGTAGGCAAAAATACCCACAAACTTTGTAGTTACTTTTGAAAACGTAGTCCCAAATTGTACAAGCAGTATGGTCTTCTCACTTTTTTTTTATTTTCTTCCAAAAGATTTTTTTGTAATCAAAAATAAGTACAACTGCAATGCTGTTGTTGTTTTTTTTTTTTAATACATTGAGTAGCCAGCAGATATCATTATTAGAGGTAGATGTTCAAAATACAAAACAGTATAATCTTTGTGTCTTCTAATCATCATAGTGTTTGGAAAGCACTACTAAGTGAATATAGCTACTCCAAGAGTTTGACATTTTAGTTTGCCTGAAGCATACTGCATGACATTTTGATTCTCTCTTGATTCTACAACTAAGACAAAGCTGGT
The DNA here is from genome assembly GCF_901765095.1 of Microcaecilia unicolor. Classification (NCBI taxonomy): domain Eukaryota; kingdom Metazoa; phylum Chordata; class Amphibia; order Gymnophiona; family Siphonopidae; genus Microcaecilia; species Microcaecilia unicolor. The sequence continues at coordinate 223,645,278 of NC_044032.1, read as the reverse complement.
GTGATAAAGTGATCTATATACACTGAAGTTTGTGCTAACATTTTTAACTCTCATAAGTGAAAATTTTAACGTGCAAGCTAAATTGCTGCTTTTAATAGGGGATGTAGTAAACTTTAACTCAAACCTGGAGGAGTGGCCTAGTGGTTAGGGTGGTGGACTTTGGTCCTGAGGAACTGAGTTCGATTCCCATTTCAGGCACAGGCAGCTCCTTGTGTCTCTGGGCAAGTCACTTAACCCTCCATTGCCCCATGTAAGCTGCATTGAGCCTGCCATGAGTGGGAAAGCATGGGGTACAAATGTAACAAAAACAAAACAAAATATGTTCCTTCAGTGCACACATTCTATTCATGAAATTCCCCTTACTGACTAGCATGGATTGAAAGGCTAGTTAGTAGGAGGCATTCATCTCCATCCAATGCCCTCTTTAAGGCCACTTGCTCCCAATAATGCCAAACAGCACCCACCTGAAACTTCTCAAGGGCCCTCTTCAAACACAGGATGACTTTACATAGGTGGGACCCACCTCAGTCTCCCAATCTCCTTTCTAGCCTTCCTGAGTGAGTTCTGGAGGGTTCTGATCTTCACTAGCAGCAATCAGAACATTTTTATTGGTGAGTGCTGCCAGCAAGAGGGTTCTTGTGAGCTTCACTGAGAAGGAAGAAAAACAGCTCTCCAAAATAGTATCGCTTATTCTGGAGTGATGGGAGGTCCAGCCTTGGGGTGCTGGCCCATTGATGGGTTGAGATTCTGGATTTTATTTTCTGCCTAGAGTGCAGAAGGGTGGTTTATATTAGCTGTACCATCTATGTGATTAGTTCACTTACCAGAATCTCATGAACAAATGCTTTCTGTGGCCTGTCCTTTATTGTGGAATACACTACTAGTTGATCTACTGATGATTTATTATTGTGGATAACATATGCATGGAAGAGTTAAGCAGATCTTAGATTTAATATTGAGGTCCTCTCTAGTTTCAATTGGTAATGATTAGACTTGATTTTTCAATTGATCATGTTGGGCTCATTGGTACGTGGGTGGCTTGTAAGTGGGCTGAACTAAGTGCTGGGCATGTAAGTCTCGCGGCATTGAATATCTGGGTATGTGCAGTCACCTGGAAGTTAATTGGGCACCATCTGATATTCAGACTGGTGCTCAGTTAACTCAGCACATAAAGTCAGGATAGATTTATGCTGTCCTAACTTTATGTGCTTGCTTAGCCCAGGGGTGTAGCCAGACACCTAAATTTGGCGGGCCTGAGCCCAAAGTGGGTGGGCACGACAACCCCAGCTCATACTGCCCTCCCCCCCAGCATTTCTTCTCCTCCCTGGCATTTGGGGTCACTTAATACCACCCCCACATCCCCCCCCCCTGGGGGTTTCTTGAAATTCTTTAGGTTTTCACCAGCAGCAAGCATCAACTCCTTCCTCTCTGTCTTCTCTCTTACACAATTTCCTGGTCCAACAAAAGGAATTTTTGTCAGAGGGAAGACTTGGGCCAGTGTGAGCAGGGGGAATGTGTTGCTGCTCACTGCCAGTGAAGAGCTAAAAAATATAAAGGTACCAGGGAGGGGGGAGATCAAGGGAGTGGCATTAAGTGACCTCCCCCCCCCCCCCCCCGATCTCCTGGAGGGAGGGAGGGAGAGATGCTGGGAGTCTTCAAGTAGGCAGGGCTTGGGGATCCCCACCAGCCAGATTGCTACTGTGCCACCGCTGGGTGGGGCGGGCGGACCTCCACCCAGACTGCCCTTAGGGAATGCAGGGTTAGTGGTGATATTCAGTTTTACCTGGTTAAACTACAGAACTAATGGAAAAAGCTGAAAGGACAAAAAACTGTTAGACAGACTCCTGATGATAAACTGGAGATAATATACTATGGCTATTTTGCTATAAACCCTGTATTTGATTACAGAGGTTTCAGAAAGAAAGAGAGCTCACTGAAAAATGGAGGAAAGAGGTAAAGTAACGAAGGAAAAGCTGCAATTTTCAACTGATGCCAGTATAAGATATCTGACTGGATAAGTTTAAAGTATTTCCAAGCACACCCGGTTACATATTACATCTCAGGAACCCTAGAGAGAGAGATTCTCTGTGGCATAATGCAAGCACTATGGCGAGTGTTCACAGTAAATTTGTGAGACAGAGATCATACAACAATGGTATGTGCAAAACTAACCTATTTGGAGACATTTGGCCCTGAGAGAAACATAGTTGAATTTAGCACAAATCTGAAACTTACCAGTAATAGCACTAGTTATCACAGCATTTTATTTATTTATATATATGCATTTATCTCGCGCCTTTTCCCAAGGAACTCTGATCAGTCTCTTCTGTGGGATGCCACTGACTAGCTCAGAGGTTGCCTTTGCTGTTGGGAAGCTATTTACTGTAAAGAGATGCATGTAAATAAAAGCTTTTGCCTGGAATGTGGGAAAACCTTTCAAGACAGGATTGATGCAAATTGTTCAAAATGATTGCTCAGAACATTTGCAGCTCTTCCAGGCATTCTTACTAGATTCAATTTGTTCCTCATTTCAAGAGACATCGTTTTGTGCACTAAAGGTCGTCTTAAGCAGATTGCAAGGTCTCTCAAGCTTGTGAAATTTGGGTTCCTACACCAAAAGTATTAGATCAAAACAAAAGGAGTCATTACATTACCTTTTCCTGATCTGTCAAAATAATGGGATGTATTGCACGTTGTGCCTTGCAATAATTTCTACTCTGGGTCTGAAATGAATTTGCACAACTCCAGCAACTTTCAAGTGATTAAAACCCCAAGAAGGCTTATCTACAGCAAATGTAATAAAAGCTGCTGTATTAGATGTTTCTTTCAAAATATCAGCTTGTCCCGTTCCTTGGTTCTCTTTCTCCCTCTGGTGGTCTTGTTCCTCATTCTCCCATTTATTTTTGCTTGAGACTATTTTCCATAATATTTTGTATTTACATTAATTAGGACTGTGCCTACACACACTGTACTTGAAACCCTGGTTCAGTTATAAAACAATTCTCTTTACCTAAAAACTTTATTTATTTTTTTATTTTTTAAAACTGTATTTGCTGGATTTTTTTTTTCTTCTAACCTTCCTTTTCAGAAAATGAAAATGTTTCAGCAGCCAGTTTTTATTTGGGTTCAAAGTAGGGATGTGATTAGAAAGTTAAACTTTTGTGGTTGCTCAAATACCTTGTCCCGTTGCATTTTATTTTTCGTGTTTTTCTTCTGAATATTTCAATGGCACCCTTTCTTCACCACACAATCTGAAATGCCATCTTTTTTACACATTGATTTGCTTCATAAGTGTAACATTGATGGTCTGTCAGCATTGCCGTGTGACAGCCACTAGCGTGGCTTAGTAAATGGGCATTACTGAGCCTGCCAAAGGTAGAAACTGACACAAATTTTAAAGTGCAAAACCCCTCCGAGAGAAATTGCATTGGCTTCCTGTCAAGGATCGTATCACCTTTAAAATCTGCTCCCTAGTACACAAAATTCTCTGTGGTGAAGTCCCTGGTTATATGATTAATCTAATCATCCTACCACCCAGGAATGGATTAAGACTATCCCGTTCATATCTAAACCTTCATTCCCCAAACTGCAACAGGCTTAAGTATAAATTCACATATGCTTCAACCTTCTCCTTCATCAGCTCACAACTATGGAATTTTTTGCCAAAAGCTATAAAAACCATCCACAACCATCTAAATTTCAGGAAATCTCTAAAGACTATGTTATTTGGAAAAGCCTACCCCAAGGACTCAGCATGTGTCTCCACTGCTTGATACACATCAATCTGATGACAATTTTGGACACATCCACCCTTCCCCCCCCCCCTCTCCCCTGGTTTCCCTGTTCTTTTCGTCCCTTCCCCATCCTCTCCATTATTTCTTATGTAGGTTTAATGCTGTATTAGCTTAATTTACTGCATTGGCGTCCGCCTCTGCGGTGCGATGTAAGCCACATTGAGCCTGACGCAGTTGGGAAAATGTGGGGTATAAATTAGATAATAATTTATAGAGGAGAGTGTTATCCGTGATATTAAGGAGGTCTTTTACAAAGGCATGCTAGCATTTTTAGCAGGCACTGAAGCTTTGTGTGCGCTAAACGCTAAGACACCCACAGGAATATAATGGGCACCTTCGTGTTTAGCGCATGTTAATGTTTAGTGCACCTTTGTAAAAAAAAAAAAAAAAAAAAAAGGGCCCTAAGTTTTGCACTTACCATGCATTAAGTGAATCTCTTCATAAAAACGGTTAATAAATCCCAATAAATAAATAAATTTAGATGCAGAAGTTTCATGTGGTAAGTGCAAAGCCTGTGTGCTAACTATTAGGGGTGTTCCCAGCTGTTCCCACATAGTTAAGGCCCAGAGAAGTTGTGTATATACAATATTCAGAGCAATCTGGAAAAAAATTTTTTTAATAGTCTTTAATAATATCAAATACATTTTATAAAAATATAAATATTTTAAATGATGCAAAACAATGGATTGCTAAAGAACAAGAACAGTACTATCACTGTCCCACTGTCAGTTCAATGTAATTGTTTCCACTTGTATCAGGTGGTTGACATGTTTTAGTGCTATGCCTGTTTCAGGAGTTTCATAGAAACTAGGTGACCTGATGAGGGTCAGGGCAGTATAGCAAATGACGACAAAAGGGGCAAAATGGACCCTAAAAACAATAAACAAATATAGTTAAGTGAAACCAAAACTGAAAAAAAACCACATTTCTGTGATACCCCCTTTTTTTATTTGGTAGGTTAAGTGTATTCAGTATGTGGGTGCACTTACTGCTTCCAAGGCGATAAGGGCTGGATTCAGTAAATGGCACCCAAAGATAGGCACCAGAAAGAACCAGGCACATCCATTAAAGGGGGGCCGACCACAACCGGGCTGAAGGCCAGCGAAGACAGAAGTGTGGGGGAGGGTACAGGGAGGGCCAGCTAGAGAGCAGAGGTAGTAGTGGGAGGGAAACAAGGGGTAGCAAGGGGAGGGGGCAGGAAAGAAGGGGAGGAGCAAGGGAGGAGGAGAGAGGAATTTGAACTGCACAGGAAGTCCTTTTGAATTTGGAAGCAGGAGAAGAGCAACCCTGGGCAGCAGCTCCTGAAATTTTTACAGGTACATGTTTTGTGTCTGCCCTGGGCAGAGCTCGTGCAGAGTACAGCCAAAGAAGCTCTTACAGCAGAGCACGATATTCCAGCGAATTGAGAACAATTTTTACGGTATGTAGACATTTAAAATTTTGAGTGGCTGCAAGGCATTTTTGCTTTCTCCTGCCGACCCCCGTTTAGCTTTTCCAGGATGGCTGGCCATCTCGGGTTAGCCGCCTATCTCACGGGATTACGCGCACTAGGCTAGAGTCCCACATACGCCGCCCATGGCGCATGGCAGATGGGTTTGCCACAGCGCGGTTGCCATTTTTGGCTGGCCATGCAGTGCTCACAATCCGCAGTGCATAGCACAGCACTGAGGCACGACTTGGAAGACCTTGTGCACAGCACTGAACCAGGGGCGTAGCTACGGGTGGCCTGGGTGGGCCCAGGCCCACCCAATTTCACCTCAGGCCCGCCCACCAAAGCGCACACACACTGCAGCAGCTTAGCGACCACGGGTCCAGGGCAGAAACGGCACCCGCTCTGGCTCAGCTGATGATGATCTCTCCAGACTCGCAGCGGCGAACTGGCGGCGGCGGCAGTAAAAGCATAAAGCAGCCAGGCTCCTCGACTCCGTCCTTCGCTTCCCTGCCCTGCCCTCTCAGCGGCCCACCTTCCTCTGATGTCATTTCCTTTCCGGCGGGCCGCTGAAAGGGGCAGGTCAGGGAAGCGAAGGACGGAGTCGAGGAGTCTGGCTGCTTTATGCTTTTACTGCTGCCGCTGACAGTTCGCCGCTGCGAGTAGAGAAGGAAGGAAGCCATTTACAAAATCTCTGTTTCTACTCCCCTGCGCAGCCGTCGCCGTTTACTCAAAACACAGCAAGCAACCCGAGCTGCTGCCTGCATCCACGTTGTCGTTCTTTATTGTTGGTAAGCAGAGGGAAGGATGGGACTGGGAGGGTTGGTGAGCAGAGGGAAGGATGGGTCTGGGAGGGATGGTGAGTACAGAGCATGGGGAATGGGGGACAAATGAAGTGGGTGAAAGATGGGGGAGGAATTTAGGAGACTGGGTAAGGGAGAGACAGAGGGGGGAATGGGAGTGCTGGAGAGGGAATGAGAGGGAGATGGTCAAAGGGGAGAGAGGAGAAATTGCTGGGCATGGATGGATAGATGGATGGAGGGAGGGCAGGGGAGTTGCTGGACATGGGTGGATAGAGGGGATGGCAGGGGAGAGGAGAGTTGCTGGACGTGGATGGAGGGGATGGCAGTGGAGAGAGGAGGGTTGCTGGACATGGGTGGATGGAGGGAAGGGCAGGGAAAGAATTGTTGGACATGGATGGAGGTGAAGGAAGGGAAGACAGGAAGGAGATGCACATGGATGGCGGGGAAGGGAGAAAGAAGAAATGCTGACATGGATGGAGGGGAGGGAAGAGAGAGAAAGGAGATGATATGAGGGAAAAGGAAGAGAAAGGAAAAAATGTACATGGATGGAGAAAATAGGCAGAAGCTGGATCCACTGGACAGTCAAGTCTGCGGAGGACCCAGCTTTTACTTACGGATGTAGAGCAAGAAATGAAGAAGAAAGGAGGAAAGTAAAGAAATAAATGGAAAGGAAGCCCTGGAAACGGAGTTAAGAGGACAGATAGCAGCAGAATCAGATACTGGGCCAGCATGATAAGAAAAACAAAGTCACCAGACAACAAAGGTAGAAAAAAATCATTTTATTTTCATTATAGTGTTTGGAATATGTCCACTTTGAGAATCAGGTGCTCAACATTAAAAGTTTATATTTATTTATTTACTTATTTATGGCATTTTATCCCACATTAAACATGAATTAGATTGGAACCTGGGATCATTTAATTTTATTTTTCCTGGCAAGAGTAATGCATTGGCTCCCCCCCCCCCCCCCCAAGGCTCTCTCCCCGGCTATAGCCAGCTCTGCAAATTTGAGGGGAGGTGGGGGGGCGCAGAGGTGGACCGGGGAGAGAGCCTGTTGTTAAACATTTACCAGCAAACCACTGTCTAGTGCCCACCCATCCAACCTGTTGGCCCACCCAAAAATTGACTTCTGGCTACGCCACTGCACTGAACAGAGGCGCAAACGATCTCAGGGAGATGAAAACACCTTTAATGGTACGTCATTGCCTCAGCAGCACACCGCACGCCGTGTTATCTAATTCGAAAAATTAATGCGTTATAAGCCGTCCATGCCAATACGGCGACGGACCTTAAAACCCGTTATGGCCATTGATTGTTCTACAGGCACACATGTCTAGGCCCATTTCGGTTGATCCGGCAGACCTAGTGCATAGCACGGCACTGAGGCACGACTCGGAAGACCTTGTGCACAGCACTGAACCTAAACGCAAATGATCTCAGGGAGACGAAAACACCTTTAATGGTACGTCATTTTTGCTCTTCTCCTGCCTCAGTGGCACACCACATGTTAAGATGCAGTGATGGCCGGCTAATAATACTTGGCCGACAGTTACACACTATAAGGCAATGTACCTTCGAGCCCTGTTGTGGCTGGCCACGCCGTGTTATCAAATTCGATAAATCAATGCAGTTTAAGCCATCCATGCCATTACGGCGACGGACCTTAAGCCCCGTTATGGCCGGCCACACTGGATTTTCAATGTAATGCGGCAAAAATGAGTGCGGTATAAGTCACCCATGCTGTATAAGCCGCCAAGGCCACGCAGAGCTATACAAGCCCCATTGTGGTCGGCCACGCCGTGTTATCTAATTCGGTAAAATTTAGTGCGGTATAAGTCGCCCATGTTGTATAAGACGCCCATGTCACGCAGCACTACGGCCATGCCGTGTGTTCTACTCGGTCGACTACGCTTCATCCTAAACGTTACTTACCGGTGCCATGTCTGTATGATTGGCCTGCCATGCGATATTTGAGATGCGGGTTTTTGCAGAAGAGTCCACATTGCGATCCTCGCTAGTCAGGGTCTTCTCTTGCGGGCCACTTAGGAAAATATCCACACTAGGAAAATATTCAGCAAAGGGCATTCGTTGCAGAGTGCCCTTTGCTGAATGCTAGCTTAGCACAGATTTATTTTGTGCCTAACTTTGTGCACCTGCATTTATGCCTGCTGAAACCTGGTGTAAATGCCAGCACCTAATTTCTAATTAAAGAGACCTTATAGTTCTAGTGGGGGGGACTAGCACTGTATATAATTATTATAATGTCCCAGACACTTCCAAATATCTTAACTTTATAGACAAATATATCTTCCACAGTCGATGCCCATCAATGAATTTTTATAAAAACGTTAATTAGTTTTCCAACAGGGATCATCGGAATCTTTGACAGCATACACCATCTGGGACCAACGCACCAATGTGGTTATGGAGCTGCACACATCGTTATTGATCTACCCATATGTTATCTATTTTTTTATAACTTTTTTTATAATGTCCTTAATAAACATCTTTCAAATAGGTTCAGACTTTAACATTCAAGATGCGTATATATTACCACTTAGCTTTAAGCAGCGATTTTTCACCCGAATCAAACCTCTGCCGACATGGCCAGGTTTCGAAATCCTTCTTCAGGGAAGAGGTTCGCATCTCACTACTTGCTCCTGCATATGGAAAAATGGCACCTAATTTCTGGCAGTTGGGCGCTAATACTTCTGGGAATGCCCCTTTGAGTTCTGTGCTATGAATCTACATGCATGTTATAGAATAGTGCCTAGGGCAGATGCATGTGTAACTCCAAGTTGCTGCAAATTAACATCAATTGATTGATAACAGCTCATTAATGAATTTGTTTGTGCTTGAATCTAGGATCCATGCCCAAACTTGGGTGCCCAACTTTTTGACACCTATATAGAATCCGGGAGTAAACTGCTTAAGTGACATGTAGCACAAAGTAGAGTACCCTGCACTTAGCATAGTGCACATTCCATGCCCGTTCCTCATACTATACAGGCTGTGGAGTTAGCATGTGAATTAATGCATGCTGTCATGCCAGTGGGGTTAGTGTCCACGCTCTTGCACCAACAGTGTGTCCTGATTCATGTGCTAACTGCTTGGTGCACTTTTAGTAAAATGGCCCCTAGGTCTCAGCACTGCTTTTGGCCCCCATCCCATTCACTCTCCCTTCCCCCAAGGAAATAAAATCATTCCTAGTATCCATTTTTAACAAATTACGCAACTTTGAAATTGCTGCTACTTGCATATGTTTTTACTAGCTATCCATGGTAAAGAATTGTGTTCATGTCACAGGATAATGCAGACACACTTGGGTATCCTTCTCCGTGGGCTGCCTGTTCAGACATGCTCTTCTATTATGATAGAAGTTTCAGCCAATGGCATGAGTAGCTGACCTTCTGCCCTACCGACATCAGTAGCACCTCAGTTCTTTCTTTTCTGTGCTGTGTGGTGGACGCTTGCTCTCCACATAAAAGGTAAAATCTACACAAATCTTCCTTCTCCACATTATGGAACATATTAGTGCTGACCCATAGGGCCTCATTGAGGTACCGGTGGGAATAACTTCAGGAAGTGCTGTGGCTTCCAGTAACTCTGCGGGCTTACTGTCGGTACTAAAGGGTTCTGGCACCAACTTACTTCCACCTCAGGGGGCCAGATCAAAGACTCAATTACTGCCAGACTGCCAAATTCAAAAATGTGCTGGAGACATCCCCAAGCCACAGCAGCATACTAAACATGTCAGCCTCAGGTTTCACCTTGACATTCTAGCGGCCGTCCCCAGATTTCTTCTGTCGGTACAGTTATCTTGGCAAAGCAGTCTGAACATAAAACCATTTCTAAGCAGTCCTGAGATTTGCGCCTCTGCACAGATTGAACTAGTGGCTGAACCACTGCTTAAAAATCTAAAAAAAAAAAAATACTATGAAAGTAAAGCACCTGGAGGATACCCATAAGGAACTTCACAAAAAACTACCTTCATTGCCCTCTAGTCAGATTTCAACCTCCTCATTTAGCTCCTTCACTCCAGTCCACTTAGGATGTGGTTTTTCTTCTCCTTCTGTTATTTAAAAAGATACTGCAGCAACCTTTCCCACAATACTGCTCATATAATGTCTCAAATTTGGCAAAACCCCTATTCACAGCAGCCTGTTTCTAAACATTTAGATGACAAGTATAGAAGTCTAAGCAGCCTGTGGACATGGCAATTCTGAACTCCCACACCATTCTGTAGTGCTTGAAGCAGTATTAAATAAGTTTAAAACATCAAAATTGAATGCTCTTTATCCACAGATCCAAAGTCTCTAGATACAGTAGGGAGAAAAGTTGGGTTTTTTTTTTGTTTTCTTTCCATCCAGGAGCAATGTTGGCATCAAGAATTGCAAATCATCAACTTCAGATTCTGCATTATCAGAATTCCAAATTCTACTCCACCTTTGATTAACTTTCCTCTCGTATTCCAGAACACTTATCTAGTTTTCTAAATGCGCTAGAGGACATTAGAGTAGTTCTAAATTCTTTGGATTATCCTTCAATGAAAAATGTTAAATTAATTTCAGTTTGGGAATACTCTTTTGTGTACCACAGTGCTAAAATTTGGAACAACGTTCCTGTTCATATTTGACAAATTACTTCTTACTTTGGCCCCCTTTTACTATGACACACTCACGGTTTTAGCGTGCACTAAAATTATAGGTGCACTAAACGTTAGAGACGCCAATACATTCCTATGGGCGTCTATAACGTTTAGCACGCTTACAATTTTAGCATGCGCTAAAAACATGAGCACACCTTAGTAAAAGGGGGCCTTAGCTTTGTAAAGCCTTAAAAACTCACTTGTTTTCATTGTATTGAGCTCTGTGGTGTTTTTTTCTCTTGTGATTATAATGTACAAATTGTATTTTATACTGTAGATGTAATTTTCCTTCTAATTAGGAGTGATTCTTAGTGTAATCCACTTTGCAGCTGTGGTTAATGGCGGAATGCAAATGATATAAATAGAGTAGATAGAACATCACCTTTCAGCGCATAAGAAATACTTACGATCTTTACAATACTACCTCATGTATAGCACTAGTATCTATTGCAGCTAGAAGAATCATTAGGCTCTGTGGTTCGGAATTACATGATGTTCTTTATGGCCATTTAGCAGATGCCCTGTGCCAGGGTAACAGTCTTTTTGGAGACAAGGTTAAGGACGGAGTGTCACATGTTAAAGAAGACCATTCAACTCTGAGAACTTTCCAATCATTCTGATAATTCCACAACATGCAAGAGATTCCCTTATTTCTACATACAAGAGGTCATATCAATCTCAATATTCTGCACAACCTTCCTATAGGAGGAAATATTTTGATCTGTAGCCCTTGAAGGATGTAGTAAATAGGTACTGCTATTGGTCCTGAAGGGGAGTCAACTACTTTTAAAACCGCTGTGACATACTTTGTATTGTTTGAATATTTTTACTACTGTAATTGTTGATTGCTTATGTTTGACTTGTTCTTGTTGTACACCACCTTTTATTGAGTTCTTTCAAAAAGGCAGTAAATAAATTCTAATTAAAAAAAAATCATTTATTATCATATATTATTTGCACCCTCTACAATCCAGACTACCCCAAAAAACCTCTTAAGTGTCAGAGATCTTGAGAGAAGAAGCCTCAATCCTCCAGTTCCATACCATCTACAAAGCCAGCTCCCAGCTTTTGACCCTTTACCTCCAGGAGGTTGCCCAGTATTTCTACACAGAATGGAGCAAAATCACATCAGACAAGTGGGTATTAAGGATAAATTGCACAGAGCTACAGACTAAATTTCATTTGTCTGCTACATCCAAGCCCGCCCCTCCCATCATGATCCTTGCTTCTCACCAAGCAAAACTCATAGCAGAAGAAATTTGGTCTCCTACGCATTCAAGCAATAGAACCCATCCAGTCATCAAACATCCATCAGGGGTTCTACTCATACCCAAAAATTCAGGCAAATTGCACCCCATTTTAGATATTAGGCAACTATACTGCCAGATCCCTTCTACTTCTGGGCCACATGTCATTACTAAAGCAAAACTCCAAATAAAACCTATCCAATGAGGTCTGAAGAATAAATGGGATCAATTTTGGCAGAGGATCAGTCACAGAATCATATTAATTTCTCAAATCAAAGAGCACTAGTTTGGTGACTCTACCCATCCAATCAGAGGGTGCACCATTCAAACCCCTCCACCAGTTTGGGGACTGTATCATCCCCATCGCTCCACTCAAGGCTCTTGGTCAACCCAGAGAACTCCACATCAATGTCCTCAAGCTCCAAGCAGTGTTTTATGCAATTACAACATTCAAACATCTTATCAAGGGAAAATCCATTCTTCTGCAAATGGACAACCAGGTTACCATGTTTTACCTGAACAAGCAGGGTGGGGGCATGGGATCTTTAGCCCTCTATCTGGAGGCATACTGTATCTTCAGTACCCTCCTTTTCCTGTACTCTTGGCTAACTGCCACCTACATACCAGGAGTTCACAACACTTTAGCAGACAAACTCTGCAAAGTTCTCCTACCTCACAAACGGTCTTTGTCTTCCATAACCACTCATAAAATATTTCAACCTTGGGGCACTCCTGCAGTAGATCTTATTGCCACACAGCAAAACACGAAATGTCACCTATTCTGTTCCAGCGTGGGGCTTTACCGTCACTATGATCAGAGAATAGTATGCAGATTTAAGCACACTATTCTTTCTGATCATAGGGTAAAAGCGCGGGAGGATTGTGCCAGAGTATGTGCTCCGGCACAATCCTCCCGCACTTGTTTGACAGGTCTGTATCCTCCCGCACTTGTTTGACAGGTGTAGGCTGTCAAAAGCCCAGATCTGTTAAACACAGGGGCTGGAGGTCCATGGGACCACCAGACCACAAGTACCCCCACCCCAAGCCAAATGACACGGGGGACTGGAGGTCTGGTGGACCTCCAGTCCCCCTGACCCCCCATCACACAAGTTTGGGGAGCTGGAGGTCTGGTGGGTCTCCAGCTCCCCCTTACCCCCCTAGCATCCCGTCAAATAGAGCCCTGGTGGGTTGTGAGTCAACCCCCCCGACCCCCCCCCCCCCAACAAATGTTCGAGGAGGCTGGAGATCTGGTGGGTCTCCAGCCCCCCTAATCCCCCCTGGCATCCCCTCACATGGATCCCTGGTGGCACAGTGGTCCGTGAGTCAATCCCCCCCAACCTGTTGGTCTAGCTACCCTTCCCCTCCCCCCTACCTTTGTTGAAGGAGGGATGTGTCCTTCCTACTCTTCCATCGGCACTGCCACTATATAAGGTATGAAGCCCTGCCCAACGCATCCCAGGATGCACTTGGTAGGGCTGGGCACCACATTTTTTGAGGTGGCACCAATGGAAGAGAAGGGAGGCCACCTCCCTCCTCCAACAAAGGTAGGGGGAGGGGAAGGGCTGCTAGACCACCAGGTTGACCCACCGGATCTCCAGCCCCCCTGAACCTGTGTCAAGGGGGGTTGGGGGGACTGGAGGTCCACCGGACCTCTAGCCCCCATGTCGCTGGTGGGGGGGTGTCGAGTTGGGGTTTCTGCTTCTGTGGGGGGGAGGGGGTGCAGGCTACTGCACTGGGGGGAATGGGTAGCCTGCTAGCATGCAAATGCATGCTGGACAGGGCTTACCATTTCTCCCGAATGGTCTGCAAACCCTAACACCAGCTCCGGGCAGGTGTAGGGTTTGCTGCTGCCAGTGAGCCAGTGTTTAGTGTGCTGGTCGCTGTTCATTGGGGAGGAATAGGTTTAGCATGCATTTGCATGCTACTTATGCTAAGAGCCCTGTTTTGCATGCATTTGCATGCTAGTTGCATTCAGAGCCCACGAGCGTGTTGTTTCATGTGCTCGGGGGCTCTGATCATGGGGCAGTAGCAAACGCAGGCGCTAGTATGGCGCTAACAGCCTCTACTGCCTGCGTTTGCTTCTGATCATTGGCCCACAAGTGTATGTGCATTATCCTGTGACACAGAGAAAGTCATAGTTGCTTACCAGTAACTGGTGTTCTCCATGGTCATCAGGGTAATGCAGACACACCTTCCCGCCCACTATCCCCTTGTTTTAATGCCATTTAAGAATTAGATGGACTTTTACAACCTATTCCAACCTTACTTCCCTATCATCAAGCCGATCAATCCATAGACTGGTGGGTTGTGTCCACTATTTTTAAAATATTTCTAACCTGCCCATCTCAGAACTCTAAAAGGGCAGTTCTGTAAGCTGTTGCCTAATGTTAGGCACCAAATAATGCATGTATGTTACAGAATACTACCACTTGCACACATCATTGGTGTCAATAATTATTTATGCGCATAAGTGTTACACACTGTTCTACAAAGTACGTGTTTGAAAATAATAGTAACAAATAGTTGAAGGAGCAAGAGAGATTTGCTCCTTTTGTTCAAAAAAGTTAACACTTTGTCTTGTTCTTTTGAAAGAAGACTTACTTCAGTACGTTTCAATAGGAGATTAGGGATTTCCCGCTTCCCTCTTGTAAATCTTCCTAAGAGCTCTCCATAGTTGGTATGTGTGGAGTCATTATGTTGTTTGAACCTAACAAGGAAGGTTTCAGCTGAACAGATCCTAAATACCAAAGGGAACACTGGTTTCTTAGTTTTGAGCTTAAAGAAAGCGTAATGAATGGACAGTGCGCATCTGGTGAGTTTCTTTGTAACATAAGCTGTTGTGCCGATCATTATAACCAGAAAGGCTGACAGCGAGCCGCAGCTACTCTTCACACGATTTTGCTCATGTATTTTCTTGGGTTAGCTTAGAGCCTTTGGAACCTGGTAGTTCTGTTTAAGTCTGCCAATGAGATGCAATAGTAATTTAAAAACAAAGAGCCTGATATTTATTTTAAAAAAAAAAACAGGCTCCTAAATTTGTGCCCTATTTTCAGCCATGGTTAGGAGCCTATGAGGTGTATTTTCAAAGCACTTAGACTTACAATGTTCTATAATAACCTATGGAACTTTTTAAGTCTAAGTGCTTTGAAAATGAGCTCCTATGGCACTCATTTTCAAAAGAGAAAAACATCTATCAGCCGCTTTTGAGATGTTTTTTTTTTTAATGGGAAAAAGTCCAAGTCATGATTTTCAAAACTCAGTTTTGAGACAGTTTTCTCCACAGTTCATCTAAATCACAAGGAGACATGTCTTGGTCAGGTTCAGAATTTGGACTTTTTTCAGGAATAATGGAACACGATGATGATAAATGTCTAGGGCAAAAACTGGGACTTTCTAAAAATGTGGTCCTCTTTCAGTCATGTCTAAGTCACAAAAAGGTACCCTAACTGACCAGCTGACCACTGGAAAGATCAAGATAATATGAGGTCAGAGGAAGGTCCCAGGAGAAATAGCAGGACAAAGAAACTTTATTAGCAAAGCACCCATCAGGGAAAGGACCACCTACAAGAAACTTGCACCTGAAGGTTGACAGCACTAGTAACAGAGACTTACAGAGCAGTTTTTCTCTGGAGGAGGGGTTCAGAGAGAGTAAAGCTGTATAGGACTTTCACCAAAAACATTTACCAAGGCAGACTTTTCATAAGAAAACCTACTAAATATCTTCTGAATCACCTGTAAGAACATTAGAATTTTAACATCGGTATGTGCTGTTTTAAATTCTGCATGCTGTACACGGGTCATTCAGTCCATTAAGTTTAATGCTTCCATTGCTGGCCTATGGCAGCTCTGATAGCCAATAGGAAGAGGCTGCCTGCATATTATGCCAGCTCTCATCTCCAGGCCTCTAACCACTCAGCAGATAGGCCACAACTGAAGCTGTGTCTAAGCTGTTCCAGCACCTGTCAGGAAGTTGCATGTTCACACTAGAAGTTTCCAGTGAGGGGCCTCTGGAAATTGATGGGCCAATAGGAGGGTTTATGATGATTTGGGGAGAAGGGTCTGTTGGCAGCAGTAACTTTCCCCCTATGTGTTGTAAGCTCCCTGTTTTGCCTGCAAAATTTGTCTTGGGTTCCATTTCCTGTCTTTGATTCATGCCAAGAGGGAGATTCCTCCTGTTCAGCCTGATGCAGAAGTCCTGAACACAGAATCAGCCTATTATATTCCCATGACTATTGCGCTATTGTCATGGGAAACTTGCTAAAAGAGCAAGGATTCAAGAACCAAGGGACAAGTAACAGACTCGAAACCCGGATGCTGGCTTGTTTTAGTGGGAAGATATGGGGAACCTGTACAGTCCAGTGAAAGAGGAGAAAGCAAGTAACCTGAATGAATCCTGTGACATCTAGACAGGCTGTACTTCTAAGCACAATATACAGGATGGAGAAAGATCTGTTTAACATCTGAAACAGCCTTGGTGCAGAGCCACTGTGTCTATCACCTAGATACCAAGGATCCTGTAAGTGATTACTAACTAATTGCACCGCCTTGGGTGAATCTCTTCATAAAGGCAGTTAATAAATCCCAATAAATAAATAAAATTGACTTTTTGATAACAGTTAACATCTGCTTAAGTGAACTAGCCAAGCCCTCACCATGCTGGTGAGTGGTTTGAGTAACAAGGAGAGTAAGGAGAACCTGTTTTTAATTTCATTTCTTGATTAGAGGAGAGGAGAAAGTTATTGTAAATAGTTGGCCATCTGTGTTGAAATGTTGGAAGCTGTACCTTTTATAAATTGAAGGACAGTAAAAGTTCTGGTTTTCGCCTGAAGAACTGGTGTGGTCTTCATCATTGTGTGAAGTCTGTTGCAGAACTTGCTTGGTCTCCTAGGTATATCCTAGTCCCACACTGGTCCAAACCAATAAATAATAGTGTGCACCTCTGTTGTCCACCTATCCTGGGCATAACCTAGGCAGCCATCTAGACCACTTTAACTCAAAGTGGGAGTTACATCCTATTAGAGAAAGGCAATGGGATTTGATATACCACCTTTCTGTGGTTACAGTCAAAGTGGTTTACATAGTATATACAGGTACATATTTAGTCCCTGCGGCGATGGAGTGTTAAGCGACTTGCTCAGAGTCACAAGAAGCTGCAGTGGAAATCGAATCTGGTTTCCTGGGTTCTCAAGCTGCTGCACTAACCATTAGGCTACTCATCCACTAAAGACTGTAAATGATTGAAACTACTTTGTTATACTACTGTATGTAGTTATAGTGAGAAATTGTCCCATGTTTTTTCTGCATCATCCAAATTTAAGTAAACCTTTTGGTTCAAAACTGCAGCTGGTGCCTGAAATGACTTATTAAATGAAAGGAGAATGTTGAATGAGTTGATTGCTGTGCTGATCGGCCTCCCAGATTTTGCTGGTCCCGTCCCTGACTCTACAAACAAACTCCAAAGTAACCCATCGTGATGCTTAATTGGCAAGCAAGGGTTACATGTTAGAAATTGCTAAACATATTTTGGGCATGAAGGATTATTCAATAAAATTACACCTCTCACTTTCAGTGGTTAATTTGTTATAACAGAGGAAAAGACTTCAGAACTCTGCTTTCTCATTGTTACCATATATTTCTTGGGCATGCAGATTGCTTTATATCCAAATGGACAGATTGACTGTTATTGTTGGATATGTCGCGAGTTCCTCATTAGTCAAAAACCTCCGATGAACGTTAGATTTTATCTCAAACAGACTATCTTGCTGCTTGTATCTATTAGTGCTGTAAAGCCACTTATCTGAGCTGTGACTGAAGCTGTAAGGGTAGCTGAGTTAGAGGGGAATGCTCGACAAAGAGCACCTGTTTCGCTCCTTCTTCTTCTTAAGGAGCCGAACCCTCGGCTACTGTGTGTCCTAGAATGGGTAATAACATAATGTGAGAGGGGGCTGGGGAAAGTGCTGTCAGATTTTCTGTGTGAAGATAATAAACAAGCCTACCTTTTTGGAGTCTGTCCGCTTCTATGTATCGGACTCTAGAGAGAATCAGCATTAAGATGGTGCCTGTATTTAAACAGATGCTGTCAGCGTGTGCCAATGAAGTAAACGGAACGTATTTGCGAGGGCAAAAGAAATTATTCAAAGGGCCATATATGGGAACAATGAGAAAGCAGAGTTCTGAAGTCTTTCCCTCCGTTATAACAAGTGAACCACTGAAAGTGAGAGGTGTACTTGTATTGAATATACATTGAATAAACCTATTTTGGGCAAAGAGCATGGGGGAAACTTTCACACATCCAGTCTTATGCATCCCTGTGGTTAATGCATTCATTCTCACCTTTATTTTTACAGAGCTCACTGGAAATCATACAGTCAGAAATGGTTCTAATCAATTAGTAGCCAGATTCAGTGAGTATTGAAAGTAAAAGGTTTTCAAAACTAGGTCTTAGCCAGAGGCGTATCTCTGCGTGGGGCCACAGGGGCCTGGGCCCCCGCAGATTTCGCCCTGGCCCCCCTCCCGCCGCCAGCCCTCCCCCGCTGCCGTTTCTTACTTTTGCGTCCACTTCCTCCTACGCCTTTAAAAATATTTCTTCAGCTGGCGGGGGACCCCAACCCCTGCCAGCCAATCCGAGGTGACAACTTGCAAGTTCTTCCTCCGCCGTGGCCAACATGCTGGAGTTGAAAGCGTCTGAATCCAGTTCAGGGATCTGACGTCGCAGCACGCAGCTGAAGAAATATTTTTAAAGGCGCAGGAGGAAGCGGACGCAAAAGTAAGAAACGGCAGCGGGGGAGGGCTGGCGGCGGGAGGGGGGTGGAGAGAGTCGTTGGTGGCGGTGGGGGGGGGGTCCGGTAATGGCAGGGGGGGGGTCGGTGGCGGCAGGGGGGGGGGGGTAAAATGTGCCCCCTCCCTCTGGCTCTGGCCCCCCTACCGCCGGAGGCCAGATTGCCCCTGGTTTTAGCATGGCACATTTTAAAGAACTTCATAAAACATTCAGACTAAAGAATTTTTTATCCTTATTTTCTGATACCAGAAGCATCCATGATAGTTGTTATTGCTAGATAATTGCTCTTCCTGTATTAGCACTAGTAGATGCTCTTCTTTCCACTTGTCACTCTGCTGTGGGACAGATGCTGTTGCTTCAGGGCAGTTCCATCATGATTGGGACTGTTGCTGCTGTCACTGTCACTTAAGCATGTCAATCACTGTTCTCCAAATTAAAGCAACAGGATTAAGAAATAAAATGAAAAGAAAAAAAATCTGAGCTCACAGGGCAGATTTCGCAAAGCTTTTTGATCTGGTCATAAAAATGTTTTTCTCTCCTTCTGTGAAAGTAGCCCAGAGTTTTTCCATGGGAAAATATCATGCAAAGAGGAAGCAATTTTAGCAGCACTGGAATAGGAGCACATTTATCAAAAGTGGTCATAGTGCTTGTAATGTGGTTGGTACAGAACAGCATATGCTTGCATGGCAATAACTTTTTTTTTTCATAATGCTGTGTAACTGTTTCTTTGTTTCATAGCGTTTTGCGTCTGATGGGATGGGGGGCCATCTCAGCAATAATAGAAGAGAGATGCTTTCTTTTAAATCTGAAATTGTTTTCCCTAACGAGTAATGAGGGAAACACTTGAGTATTTATAAGAGAGATCCTAAGAAACATTTTATCCTGCTGTACTATAACACTTAAAAAATATATGGGAGACATTCTAAAAATGGCGCTCAAATTTCAGCACCATAGAAATTTGCGTTAAGCGCAATTATGTAAAGGATTTGTGCTGATTCCCACACCTAACTTTAGGCGCCAGACTTATGCCCGCTGAAATCTGTTGTAAATGGTGGTGCCCAAATTAGGTGCAGTGAGGCAGTATTCTGTAACAACGCGTGTTAACGTTTCAAAATGCCCCTGACATGACCATGCCCTTCCCAAGTCTACACCCCCTTTTGAATTATTAGTTAGGCACCATGTCTTATAGAATAGCGAGCAGCTAGATACACCACAAATTTTAATGAGTACCCAATTATTGACATTTATTGTCCCATTAACCAGTTAATTTGTACACATATCTAGGGAGCGTGCCCAAATATTGGTGTGCAAATCTAGGCACCGTATATAGAATCTGGGGGTACATAAGAACATAAGCGTTGCCATAATGGGACAGACCAAAGGTTCATCAAGCCCAATATCCTGTTTCCAGCAGTGGCCAGGTCACAAGTACCTGGCAAGATCCCAAAAGGGTAAAACAGATTTATGTTGCTTATCCTAGAAATAAGCAGTGGATTTTCACAAGTCCATCTTAATAATGGCTTACGAACTTTTCTGTTAGGAAATTATCCAAACCTTTTTTAAACCCTGCTAAGCTAACTGCTTTTACCATATTCTCTGGCAACAAATTCTAGAGCCGAGTTACACTTTGACGAAATATTTTCTCAGATTTATTTTAAATGTATTATTTAGTGGCATCATTGTGTGCCCCCTAATCTAGTATTTTTGGATAGAGTAAACAAATTATTCACCTCTACCCATTCCACTCCACTTAGTATTTTATAGACCTCCATCATATCTGCCCTCAGCCATCTCTTTCTCCAAGCTGAAGAGCCCTAGCCGAGGTATTCTTGTGCAAGTGTGGGACAGATGCAAACTATAATCCATGCATTCCTGACATCTAGGAGGTAGTTCTATAACAAGACACCACCATTTAGGGGCCAAAATTAAGCAGGTGGTCTGCCTATTCTATAATGCACTAGTGTTATAGAATATTAGTGTAAATTGGCATCAACACACCTACCTTTAGGCACAGGTCTAAATTAAGCATTTACGTGTGTAATTTACTGTATTCTGTACGTAAAGCATGTTACATTTTGATGCTGCCTATGCCCTACCCATGCCAACTCCCTGCATTTATACGTTAACCCCCAGATTATATATATAATGCTGAAATTTGAGTGTGGATCTAAGGTCAACTGAATTGGTTAATGAGTATTTAATTATCAATTGGCCTTGTTGACGTTAATTGGCACTAACTTGGATTTGCATGCACCTTTGCTTGCTTGCTATTCTATAACACCAGGCACCTAAATCCTTTAGCGTGCAACTCAATAGGGGGGCGTGGTCAGGGGAAGGGCATGAGCGAATCAGGGGCATTCTTAAAATTTGCACACAGTGCACCATTTACATGCTGAAATGCCTTGCGTCTGGCACCACCATTTACACCAGGTTTCAGCTAGCATAAATACTGGCATTCTACTTTAGGTGCAGGAATCGGCTCATCTTGGTACACCTTTTATGGAATAGTGCTTAGCACTGATTTTTTTTATCTATTTTTGAGCAACATTTATAGAATTCCTCCCTAAACCATTTGAGTTCATAAATACAGGATAGTGGTTAGGCACACTACCATTTACATGCGTGGATGGCAGTATTCAATAAATTTTAAACAAATGGTATTTAAATATAGATGATCTGTTACAGGATGCTAGGAATAATACTGAGAAATAGAATTTAAACCTCTAGGATGGTCTGTATTTTAGCACAGTTCATACTTAAGACATGATAAGATCCTTATCTAAACCCTGATAAAAAAAAAAGAGAACACCAATTATATATAATAATTCTCACCTCCAACGTTCTGTCTTGCTGCCTGTGTCCGTGGCTTTCTTCACAGTTGGTCTACTAGGCTCCGTAAATCAGGCTGACATCACATAGAACGCCAGAGCCGGAGGAGGAGGAGGGGCAAAAGGGGCAGGGCACATGGGCGGAGGTGGAGCTTGAAAGAAACAAGCATTGAGGGGCGGAGTAGCCGACAGCGTCCCGACCAATGGCAGGGAAAGAAAGGTCGGAGTCCTCCTTGGGCGTCAGCAGAGGGGACAGAGCCGCAGAGAGTGTGCTGTTGTGCCGAGCCAGCGTGCGGGTGCGCTCATGCGTTCCTGCGCAGGGGAGGGGGACCTCAGGAGTCAGAGCAGCGCGAAAGAGGAGGAAAGCAGGTGACAGCCGCGGCTGCCCCTCCGGGCCCCATGGGAGGGTGTATGGGCAGCTGCAATGACTCGGGAGGGAAGGAGCTTGAAACTCGGAGGGAGGGAGGGAGGGAGGGGGGCCCCTGGCACACACACTCATTCTCACACACACACACACTCTCACACACACACTCGCACCCAGTCTCACTCTCTCTCTCACAGGCACACTCGCACCCAGTCTCTCTCACTCTGTCACACACACACAATCGCACATTCTCTCTCTCTCTCTCTCTCACAGTCACTCTCACACACACTCTCTCAAACATATACACTCAGAGGAAAACCTTGCCTGCGCCCGTTTCATTTGTGTCAGAAACGGGCCTTTTTTACTAGTGAATGAGTAAATCAGAAAAAAAAATTCAACAAATTTTTGTTTAAAAAAAAAGTATGCCAAACTTTCATTTTCTAAGAGGCCTTTTTACAAAGGCGGTAAGGGCCTACACGCATCTAGCATGTGCGAAATCGACATTACCACCGGCTACCATATGCACCAGGCGGTAATTCTGAATTTGGCATGCGCTGAAAAGACACAGTAGAAATTATTTTCTATTTTCTACCATGTGGTGCTTACCCGGAGGTAGACTGCAGTGTGCGCACCAGGGGCGTATCTGGAATCCGGCGGTAGGGGGGGCCAGAGCCAGAGAGGGGGGGGGCACATTTTTGCCTCCCTCCCCCCCCCCCCCGCCGCCGCCGCCGCCTCTCTCCACCCCCTCCCTGCCGTCAACCCTCCCCCGTTGCTTACTTTTGCTGGCGGGGGGCCCCAACCCCCGCCAGCCGAGGTCCGACCCGCAATCTCCATATTTCGTCTTCCTCCGTGGCCATGTGCTTCAAGGAAGTAACGCTGCAGTCAGACGCCGAACTGGATTCAACGAATCAGCACTGCAGCGTTACTTCCTTGAAGCACATGGCCACGGAGGAAGACGAAATATGGAGATTGCGGGTCGGACCTCGGCTGGCGGGGGTTGGGGCCCCCCGCCAGCAAAAGTAAGCAGCGGGGGAGGGTTGACGGCAGGGAGGGGGGCCAGGGCGAAATCTGCGGGGGCCCAGGCCCCTGTGGCCCCACGCAGATACGCCCCTGGTGCGCACACTAAATGTCTACCTGCTAAGTCAATGGGTGGCAGTAAGGTCTCAGGCCAAAAATGGTTTTTATTTTGCTACACTTCCACTTTTCTGGCCTCTTAAAAAAAAAAGGGGCCATTTTTCCAGGACACGGTAAAAACTGACTCTGCGTGTGCACAAAAGACGTGCTCGCATTGCCGCAGGCCACTTTTTGCCGCAAGGGCCCCTATATGATACAATTCCTTAAGCCTGGGGGCCAGGGGCGGCACCCATTAATTTGTGGCTCTCTGATTTTTCTCCTATATACACTCTTTCTCCCCCCCCTACTGTGTCCTGAGACTTGTTGGCACTGTATCTATAACAGTTCTGTTTTATGCCTGTGCCATGTAGCTGTCTGTAAATTTGAACCATATACTCCACATCTTTCTCACACGAGTGAAAGAGCAGTGAAGGAATGGAATCAGGGCACCACGGTGTCCACAGAGGAGTCATGTGGTGTTGGTAGAGAATAGAAAAGCTCTTGCAAAGGCCAAAAAACCTCTGCAGAAATATGTGTGTTGGGGGGTGTGTGAGGAGCGGGATTTAAAAAAATACTGGAGCAGCTTGAAGGAGTTGAAAGTAGAGGCAGGATGGTCAAGGCTGACTGGTTGGAATGGAGGGTGGAATTGAGTCTGATTGGTGTTTGAATGGAGAAGAGTGTGCAGGGGAGAGGAGCTGGGGGAGAATACAAGGGAATTGATGGGCTGGGGGACATAGAAAATATGAACTTGTAATTTTGTTTATTCCACACTTGATATGTCACCTTTCTGTAGACTTAGTCAAAGTGGTTTACATATGCTATTTTTGCAGGTACTTTTTGTCCGTAATAGGGTCACAGTCTAAGGTTATTTCTACCTGGGGCTGTTCACTTTGACAACACCGAGTGTTTTTTGCCAAAGTGGCCTCCATTGGAAAAATAGTGAAAATCATTGTCTTAAGCAACAATACCTTCAGCTGAACATTTCCTGTAATTGTTTTACACTCTCTCATATTTCCCTTGAGGAATTTGACTCTTTCTTCTGTATAGAACTGTAAGAATGTCTTTGGTTTGGTCAACTGTTCTGTTCATTTTTGGGTGCTAAATTAATCACCCTTGTTTACCTCATTGAGTTTAATGTAAATAAATAAAATAATTTTCTTCTGTCTTTTGGCTCCAGAGGATAATTTCTCCTTTGCCCTGGCTGGCTGTGTTGTTGTGTTATATGGAACAGATGTGTCACTTTGGATATATTAATGTGCCATGTTTACTGTGTTCTGATGTGTGCTCTAGAGATTGTTTTAATGTTGTTGCTGCTTCTTAACCTGGGATTCTTTGGTGGTATAACGTAGGACTGATTAGTTTCACTATCTGTGCAGTTAAACCCTAAGAAGAGAATATGATTCACAATGATGTGACAAGATTCTCTGAGCTTCTCTTCCCCCCCCCCCCCCCCTCCCCTTGCGTTCAAAGGACATCTGTGAGCCACTGAGAGAGAGGTTATCACCAAAGCACAACCTATTTAATTTTGTTTAATACATTTGGGACCAAATTCTATAAATAATGCCAAAAAAACCATGCTAAGCAACATTCTATAAAAGGAGCGACAGCAGCAGGCAAAACCCACCAACCAACACTGGGCAAGCACACCGGCAGGGACTGCAGGCACTGCCCAGTGAACCGGAACACATGGACTGGAATCCCCCGGACTGGAGGACACAGGACTGGAACACTGGACTGCAATCCCCCAGACTGGAGGACACAGGACTGGAACACACACCGGACCAGAACACACTGGACTGGAGCGCACCAGACTGGACACACACTGGACTGGAGCGCACCAGACTGGAACACACACCGGACCGGAACACACTGGACTGGTCCGTACAGCTTCACCTGCACTTGGCCACTAACCCCCCCCCCCCCCCCCCCCAAGGGTTGAGCCCTTGGGTTCGAGTGGCTGGCAGGACTTACCGGATACCGGATGACACAAGGACCAGGACTGGAAACAGAAGAGACAGCAGTGCTCTAAGGAACTGGACTAACCAGGACACTCCTAGGCCTACACTAACAAAAGGACTTCCTAAGCCCTATACTAAACAGGAGCTCCTAAGCCCTGCTCAACAAAGGGACTTCCTAAGTCCTAAACTAACAGAGCAGAGAACTAAACACAAAGCTAACACAGGTGCTACTAAACACTAAACACACAGCAGAAGTGCTACCACACACTACAAGGGAAAGCAGGGAAGCTACACACCTACGCAGAACAGGTGCTTCCTAAGCACTACACTAACAAGCTAAACACAAAACTAACAAGCTTCCTAAGCACTACTCTAGCAAGCTAGCTACAAAACTATAACAAGGTGCTTCCCAAGCACTACCCTAGCAAGCTAGGCACAAAACTAACAAGGTGCTTCCTACAGCACCAAAACCCAAACAGCAAAGACTGCAATGCTCCCAATAGCACAAACACCAGAAGTACTTAAAACAGCAAAATCTGTAGTGTTCCTAACAACACCAAACCCTGAAGTACTTCTAACAGTAACAGAGCTTCCAAAGCCCTACACACAGCAATGCTTCCAAAACCAAGAGGGAAAAGCAGAGGAACCACAAGGGAAAAGCAGGAAAGCTAAACACACAGACACCAGTGCACACTACACTAACCTGGACCTTAGCAAAAGCAAGCAGGGAAACTAGACACAAAGTCAGAAGTGCACACTGCACCACCCTACCTAAAGCAAACACCACCATTGCAAAGGCTCTGAAGGAAAGAACACCACTTCCTTATCAAGGCCCTCCCAGATGATGTCACACTCCCTAGCCCCAGGCAACAGCACACTGACCCAGAGAGGCCCAACCCACACCAATGCAGTCCCGTGAAGCACTTGAAGCCAGTACACCCACAAAGAGGTAGAGCTAACTCAGTCCACCCACACAGCTGTGGTAAAGTGAAACAATTAGAGTCATGCTGCTGGAAGCTGCCAGCACACAGAGAGAGAGAGCCAGCTGCTCAGAAAGGACAGACAAAATAAACAGAAGCCAGCTAAGCTGACCACCAGGAAAAAGGTAAGTTTGAGAGGGGTTATGACCACAATCATAACAAAACCTCAAACTCCATTCTTAGTTTTTGAATATTTTTTGTTTGCATCGATCACAACATTCTTAGCTTCTTCTGCCATTTTACATTGTTCCAGTTTAATTATTTGTTGTTGAAACATTTGCATTTGTTGGTGCTTTGATTCCAGTTCAGTTTGTAAATCTTTTTATAGCTCAATGATCAGTGGTTATTAAGACTTGGATTATGTGCAATTCAGCTAATACCGTTGTAATAGATTGGGCCTGGTCTGACTATTTGTCTTTGCCGACAGCCATTTTGAGACGAGATTTTTCGATGGTGTTACATCAACCCTGAATTCTATAAATGGGAGTTCAAAATTGCATGTGCAAAGTTGTACATGCACCAAATTTGCTTGTGCAATTGAATAACAAGCCAATTAGTGCCGATAATTGGGTTCTAATCATTTCTAGGTACAAACTGGCGTTAA
The DNA here is from genome assembly GCF_901765095.1 of Microcaecilia unicolor. Lineage (NCBI taxonomy): Eukaryota > Metazoa > Chordata > Amphibia > Gymnophiona > Siphonopidae > Microcaecilia > Microcaecilia unicolor. The sequence goes on along the minus strand of NC_044032.1, from coordinate 223,618,732 downwards.
TTGAAATTTACATGCGCATTTTTAGTCATGGGGATCCACATGTAAATTTTACACGTGGTTCCACAAAAAGGGCCTAGTTTGTGTTGATTAAAACTGGGTGCTGCTGTAAAAGCAGCTTCATTTTTTTCAAACTTTTGTCATTCAACAAGACCTGGGCGGGTAAGGGAATCGAAAGTAGACAGTCTAATCCTATGATATTGTAAATTCAGAAAAAATGCCATGCAGAAGATCCTGCTTCTCATGTCTGCTCACATGTTTCATGCAGCAACATCCCCCTTGAGCCATTTTTCACTATGCTCTTGGGGTGACCTTGCCAGGACATGTGCTCCTGGATACAGTCATGGTAATCTTCATTTTTTTCAATTGTAGACTGTCTTTCTGACAGTGGTTGTATTAATGGAGCTCCTAATGTTTAGAAAAGGTCTTGCAACCTTTTCCAGAGAGAAGACTCAACTATTCCTTTTTTTCCAGGCCCTCTGAAATTTCTTTTAAGGTGAAAATCAAACTAAAAAGACTTTTGGGCTATTAATTTCAAACTTTTAACTCAGCTCGGGGGATAATTAGTTACTCTGTATGTACGGTAATGCCTGTTGTAAGATCTTTATTTGTTGTAAGGGATTTGTTTATTGTTACTACTTGGATTTAATTTGCTCTTTGCAAACCTATGGTAGCAAGCTACAGTTTAGGTATAAGTATTCACTATCTAAATCAATACTTCAGCAACAGAAGGCAAAGTGAAGTGCACAAGGTCACAGGAAATATCAGTGGGGAAGTAGAATTTGAACCATGGTTTCCCTGTTATTCTCAGCATGCTGTTCCAACTACTGGTCACTGCTGTCTAAACCAAGGTGTAGTATCAATTTATTGCCTGATACAACAGAAAATGTTTAGCACTACTAGGGTATTTTACTGCTGTAATGTTAACAATTTGAGACCGACTGACAGAAAATTTTGCATAGCTGGGGATTAAGCACATTGGTTTGCTTGGATGTAGTTTATGGTGATCTGTTTTTGGTTGTTTTTTTTTTGTTAGCAAGTTTGATCTCTTTGCTAAAGAGAAGTTATTCAGTAGGGTACTTGTTTGAAACCCTTTGAATCTTGGGAAGAATCATGTTCTATGGTGTGCCATCAATATTGCAGCTGCCATGTTTTTAATACTGGTTCAATAAAGTCTTTGCTTGTAATAGGGGAGGAAAGGGACATCTTATATTTAAGATCAGGTGGCAGGGGAAGTAGGAAGATATGTTAAGTTCTCCTTCAAGTATATCTCCCTCCTGAGTACATTTACTTCCTTCACAATAGGCCAGAAGAGATCCTTGTTTCATAGTACAGTAGCCCCCCGGGATCTAATTTAGCCTTTATAGGACGTTCAGAAAGAGAGAGAGAGGAGGAAGAAAAGAACAGAGGTAGGGGTTTACAGAGAGAATATTGATACTTGTGGGCTGCTTCATTAAAGAATTTTTCAGAAAATGCTGAGCTGGGCGCTTTAGCAGTACTGCATATGAGTTACAAGCCTCCCAGTCCTGGCAGAAGAACTTTTCCTTTTACAGTGTTATCTTTATTTTTGAAGAGTGGAATGCTGGAAATCCAATGATCAGATTTTCTTTAAAAAATAAAAAATTCTTAGGGATATGGATGTAAATGTTGAAACGAAACTACTATAAAATTCCAAGGGTAAGCAAATGAGCCCCCCGGATTTTTCTGCTTATGTATAACCATTTTCCCTCATAAAACATATAGGGGCATCTGCACTTGGCTTTAATTAATGACCCCCCCACACACACACACACAGTGGGGGGGGGGGGAATTCTAGAAATGCCACTCAAAAATCAGTGCTAGGCGCTGTTCTATAAAGGGTGCTCTGGGATGAGTACCCTTTATAGAATAGTGTTTAGAGCTGATTCCCATTCCTAAAGTTCAATGCCAATATTTATGCCAGCTGAAACCTGGTGTAAATACTGACACCTAACCCATGGCATGTTGGCTCATAAATGGCCCTATTCTAGAATACTGCATGCAAATTTTTGGAACGCCCCTAACATGCCCATTCCCCTCCATTGGCCATGTCCCCTTCTGAGTTGCATGCAGTGGGATTTAAGCACCTGTTGTTATAACCTGCAGACAGATGCATGCATAAAACCAAATTAGTGCCAGTCAACTTCAATAATTGATAAGGCCAGTTAATTCATAGTTAATGGCTTATTAACTTTGGGGCCCTTTTACTAAGCTGTGGTAAAAAGGGCCTTGTGCTAGTGATGGGGGCCACTTTTATTGCACGCTGAAGCCCTTTTTTTTTGTTAATTTTATTTATAACCATTTAAATTTTTACAAGCGATAAAACAACTTGCCAGAAATACAGAGAAGGTAATATATAGGAATGATTTCAATCAGGTAATTCTATTCTCTTCCTTAGACCACTAAATAAGGAGAGTGAAACAAGACAAGGAGATCAATTAAACAATAAACAGAAAAAATAAAAACGTGGTATTAACCTGTTTAGATATTACTTATCTAATTCATTATTCCACATTGATCATCTGGTTGGCTTCTTCAAGCCCAATACGGTATATAGTCAATTAATTTCATTGAAAACATACTTATTATCCAATATTAGTTAGAAATAATACATCTGATTACATTCTTTCTCTTTTAAAAACCAGAAGTTATTTAACAATGCATATACTTAAGTCTCTAATTCAGATCCCACTGATTAAAGTAATCTCAGTCTTCACAGGCTTCACTCCTTTTAAAGTAATAATTGAGGAAATATTTCTGAGGAAATCTTTAGGAGTCACACCCGGAACTCTGGGAAAAACAATAATCTCGATATTAATCATCTATAACAATATTCATTTTATTATTCAAAGTTTATGGTCTATTATCATTTTCAAGATCATAACCACTTCTTGCTCTACTGAGGCCCTTTTTACTGCAGCAGGTGAAAAGGCTGAAAAAAGAAACGGTCATATGGTAAGATTTCACTTACTGTAAGGCCATGTAGGGAGGGAGGACTTACCGCCACCCATTGAGAGAATGGTATGGGCTCCTGCACTAACCCAGCAGTAATCAGGTAGCTCATGGCGCAAAATATTTTAAAAAATATTTCCGCTATGCACGCTGGGGATGGAACTACTGCCGGCATTCACATTGGCCCGATGGTAGCTCCAGATTAGTGTGTGGTACGCCTGCGGTGTGCTTACCACCGCTTAGTAAAAGGGCCCCTCATTTAGTTGAGCTCACATCTTAGATCTGCACTGAAATTTCAGCACCGTATATAGAATCCAGGGGAAAGGGACTTAAGCAAATGGGTCAGAAGATGTTGACATGAATATGCTGAAATTAGCATGACCACTAATTAATCAAGGAACATCATAGGCAAATGAGGCTTTAATGTGTGCCTTGGAAATAGCTTGATGTATTGTCCTTCACGTACTCATTACCATCTGCGCGCACTACCAAAACTTTTCTGTCTTGGAACAGGTGCTATCCATTTGGAAATGCATACTGTGACTTAAAATCCACTGTGCTAACTGGCCCAAAACCTTCCATCAAGCTTGTTTTTCACCCTTGTCCAAGATACTGGTATTTCAGTTTGCACGTCAAAGAGCTTTCCAGTCTCTCCGTCACTTAACATCAAAACATTCCCTACCTCTAGGAAACTATCTCTGTTTCTCATGAAGGGAGAGCCCCATTCCCCAACCTCTGACCCTCTTCTGTATCTCTTCAGAGTCTGCCATCCCAGGCCTGACTGATAGAAGGGCCATCCATTAGTGTCTGCCTGCCTTCTTGCCAACACAACCACTGAACTCCAAATAACATCATGAGGTGATAATTTTGGAATGGAACAGAGGTTGCTATTCCACATTTTTTAACAGTTCTCTGAAAATATTGATTTGATGTTTCTGTTTTTTTCAAACTAATCTGAGATAGTCTCATTTTCTTCCAGTATTCTGAATTTGGTGAAGTTTCATCCCTTTTGTTGGAGTGTGATTTGTGTCTAGAGGTGGACAGGTAGTTGTCCCTTTCAAATAATTCTTTCTAACATTGTTTGTTGGAAAACATAAAAATATAAAAACAAGGTGATGTAAAGACGGGGTGGAAAACCCCGTTTCCGCCAGTGTTTCGGGGGATGTATCCGTGGAGCTTCGTGGAATGGTTAAACCAGCAGTAATTAATTTAGAGAACCTATGGGATGCCATCCAGAGTATGAACAAGAACCTGATCCAGGTAACTGATATCTTAAAAGAAGATGTATTTTCTGTTAAATCTTCTCAAGTTCTTATGGCTTCCCAAGCTCAAAAAAATGAAGAGAAAATTGAGACTTTAGATGGTGAACTAAAATCTTTGCAAAACCTAACAAGTTTAATAATAAAAGATAAGGAGATCCTGGTTAAAAAAAGTTGAATATCTTGATAACCAGGCAAGAAAGAATAACTTGAGACTTCTTAATTTTCCTAAAGCACCTCTAATACCACCTATAGACATGCTTAAGAGGTACTTTGAAGAAGTCTTAAAAATTCCTAAAGAAAGTTTTCCTCCGGTTGTCAAGACCCAATACATATTTGGAGTAAAATCAGCAATGCCAGATCCTTTACCTGATTTGAATATAACAGCTTTTTTGGAAAACTCTTTAGAGACTGTTACACAAAGATTGACTTTACTCGTTTCCTTTGCTTTTGAAGTTGATAGGAATAATGTATTTCGTCTATATTTCAAACATATGCAAGCCAATTTTCTGGGGGGGAAAATTCAGATTTATCCGGATCTAAATAGAGATACAAAGAAGAGAAGGCGAGAGTTTTTGGCCTTAAAACTGAGGACTCTCGCCTTAGGAGGGATATATATCCTGAAGTACCCATGTAGATGCCTGGTAGCAATTAATAATGTTAGTTATGTTTTCCTGGACCCCCCAAAATTGGCTGAATTTATAATTTCCAAGGAAAGGGGAAATGTTCAACCCTGAATGATTTCATAGGAAGATGCGTTTGTACCTTCTAGTGGGCGTATAAAGCTCACCCCTCTGAGTGATTGCTTTTTTTTTCCTAGACAGCGGAAGTGGGTTCCACCTCCGCCGTGTTTTCATTTTTCCTTTATCTTGTTCCTAAACTATGGTGGTCAATATGGTAACGGCTCTTGCTTTACCCTGTGTAATCAGTTAGCATGTGCTAATGTGTAAATGCTAGCTGGTTACCACGTCCATGCCTACTCTCCACCCATTGTCTGCCCCTGACACCCCCACCCAAAAAGTTACAAAAAAATAAATAATGCGTTAGGCCATTTTTGCTACATTACATGCATGTTAGTACCTAATATAGCTTTGTAAAGGAAACCCTATATGGTTCAGTCAGTGTACCTAGGAACCATTAAAAGTGCACAGTTCAGACACTGTGATTCATAAGGAGAATTAACAACAAAGAACATAAAGTACGCATCTGAATCACTACGAAGACAGTCCAGGTGGGGTGTGGCAGCAAGTGGAGGGAGGAGCACTGTGGAGAAAATGTGTGGAGTGTGCCTCATCGAATTATTTGCCATCTGTAAATGTGTGTGTGTCCGTTTTGCCTCTGAGTTGAGTCTCTGTGTCTGTGACCAGGAGAGGAAGTTTAAAAGGAGCAGTTTAGCATTGATGTGTTTTAAGATTTCTGTGTTGTAGAAGCTGCAGCTCCTCCTCCCATAGAAACACATTAGGCTATTTTGGGGTGGAATTCATTTCTCTGGCTGGAACTCCAGGTCTGATCTGGCCTATCACAGCCTGCAGGAAATCCAGTTATCCCTGGAGCTAATAGGGATACTGGAATGCTATACCGACCAAATAAATGTGGTTTTTAAACTGAAATGTAATTGATTATGTGATATAAACAATTGGGGTAATATTCAAAAGGTCATTCCCTATATTAAGATAAGCTGCTTATCTTTATCCCTGATTTTTTTTTTATTTTTTTTAACAATCATTTGGATCAGATTAGCAAACTTTCCGCAAGAAATATTACTATGCACATTACCTGATGTGGTAAATAAACTTGTGATCTCAGTTGAGATTGGTATATTTCATGGAGAGAAAAAAGGTATCTCAATCTTCCATGCTGTATCAGTTTTTCAAGTAATAAAGCACTTGAACTGAAATATTTTATTGGTCTAAAAATCATATGAGATGTAGAGGATAATTTTATATGATGATGATGCCTAGGCCATGAGGACATGCACATATATCCCCGGATTCTATATATGGTGCCCACATTTGGGCACACTCCTGAGATGCATGTGCAAATTACTTGGCTAACAAGCTGTTAACCATAATTGGATGCTAATAACCATTTATTGAAGTTAATTGGCACCTATTAAAATTTGCATGCACATCTGGCTGCAAGCTGTTCTATAAGGTATTGCGACTAACTCCCTTAGGGTGTATCTTAAAAGGGGGTATGGCCATGAACATGTCGGGGTATTCCAAAAGGTTGTGTATGTAGTGATAGAATACTGGCTCAGTGCCAGCATTTACACCTGGTTTCAATTTTGGGTACCGGAATCTGTGCTAAGTGTGCTTGTATAAAGGGTGCAAACCCCCTAGAATTTCTCTTCGCACCAATCTTTTCCAGAACCCATTTTTGAGCATGGCTTATAGAAGCCAGTCCATATATCTCTCTCTTATAAAAGCAAAATAGGTGCGTGAACACCTTTTAATTAACATAGTAACATAGTAAATGATGGCAGATAAAGACCTGTACGGTCCATCCAGTCTGCCCAACAAGATAAACTCATTTTACATGGTATGTGATTCTTTATATGTATATATATACCTAACACCTTCCCAGCCAAACCCTCTTTACCTTCAGCTTATTATCGACTGTATGTAAAATCATGTAACGACTATATCATAACAACACTCTGTAAGCCACATTGAGTCTGCAAAAAGGTGGGAAAATGTGGGGTACAAATGCAATAAATAATACCCGAGTTTGATTTTTTCCCTTGCCTTTTTCAGGGCACAGACCGTAAAAATCTGCCCAGCACTGCTCTTGAACTTTCCATAACTATTCAGTCATAATCAGGGCGTGGACCGTAGAAGTCTGCCCAGCACCGGTTTTGCTTCCCAATTATCGATGTTGCCACCCAATCTCCGCTAAGATTCCGTAGACCCATTCCTTCTAAACAAGATTTCTTTGTGTTTATCCCACGCATGTTTGAATTCCATTATCCACCACCTCCATTCCACATACCTACCACCCTTTCCGTGAAATAAAAACTACTCTGCCGGAATGGTTGCGAAGAGATGTGCGTATAACTGCAGAACATTTGCCCTGGGGATTTATATGTGTATACTGTGCAACAATATCCATGTATGCATTTATAGAGTACTTTTACGCACAGGTACTCCCAAGCAATTTTTAAAGCACCTGTTTCTGTATGTTAAAGATTCTGCTATATGCCCAAAAGACTTTTAAATATTATAATTGGGGCTTTTATTCATGAGGTATTTATAAATTACAAATGTAGGTGATTTTTTCCTCCATTTAATTTTGTGGTTCTTTGAGAGTACAAAAATTAGATTGTCAGTGCTTTCACGGTGCAGGTGCCATTGCTGGGTCCTTCTGCTGGTGGTGTCAAATACATACCTTCTGAGCTGCGGAGGAACTGTTAATGCAGAAGAGGCACAAACGTGGGTGGCAGGTACACAATATATTGGAGAAGGCTGAGAGAGTACGAGGGAAAGGTCTTTTAAAAAACATGGTGTTTATACAGTAAATATTTTTACAGGGGTATTTTTAATGTTTAGGTTTTAACCGAAAGTCGTACTGAAACAAATTCAGAGCTTGAAATTGTCACACTTTCTTACTGCTGTGTTGGCTTCTACTTATTTTAAATGCAATTTATGGAAATGGAAAATTTTTAATAGAAATATTAGGGAAGGGAACAAGTTCTGCCTTACATCTCCCTAATCTGTCTTCAGCACTCAGGTTCAAAGCTGCTTGTTTAGTTTTTCAAATCTTACAGGGCTTCACCTCTGAACTGCTGACTAAGACCACTTCGCTATATCTGGTCCAGTCTAATAGACTGAAACAACATCTAATGCTAGCATCACCATTTCAAAAGACAATTCAAAATCAGAAGATTTTCAGCTCTCTATTCCCCGTACTTGGAGTCAAAATATGGAACTCTCTAACCCATCACTACAGAAAACAGTACCTCAACTTCAGGAAGAGGCTAAAAACCTTTCTCTTCCCAAAGACTGCTTCATAATAATCCATCATAACTTCTACTTCCTAGTATCATCTATTATCCTTTAATGTTTTTAGTCTCATGCATTACACCAATGGCCTCTAATGTTTCTCATACCTCACACTAACACTATTTGCTTTTGTCTCACCTAGAATGTAAACCGCACTGAACCCTGGAAAGGGGATATTAGCGATATATAAGAATTGAATTGAATGTTGGGAAGTAATTCTTTTCACTCATGACCAGTGAAAAGGAGTCCTTTTCATTACGGGTGGGGAATGAGCTGCTAATGTGTGTGTGTGTGCAGTTTGGGTTTGGACTTTCCAAATCAGAAATCAAGGCGTGTTTCAAACAGGAGACCAAGTTATTTCCCTATCCAAAAGGATTTACAATCTAAGGGCCATGTTTATGAAACATTAATGCTTGCTGATTGCTGCCACATCCATGTTATTCCTATGGCCACAGCGGCATGCTAACATTTCATAAACAAGACCCTAATTTGTTACCAGAGGCAATGCAGGGTGAAGCGATTGCAAAAAATTACAAGGCTAATCCTGTGTGTTTGTTTGTTTGTGTGTGTGTGTGTGTTTTGTGATCATTAGTGGTTAGGCATCATAACGCTGTTTATTCATTTGTAGCACAACAAATAAAATTTAACTCATCTCATTTGCAGTAGTAGCTACTACATTCAGGAACAGTAGGTATATTTCTGTCTCTAGAAGGTTTACAATCTAAGTTTGTACCTGAGGCAATGGAGGGTTAAATTAGAAGATGGAATGGTCACCTCAGCCACTCGGATTCAGTTTCCAGTGTATATTAACTGGCAGTAGAAGATTGCTAGAGATTGTAACTAAGAGCTGGGCTTGCTGATGTCATCTAGATCAGAGTGGAAGAGAGGGGAATTACATGGGATAAAGCTATAAACAGAGGGTAGCTTATTTTTCATATTCTAATGGTGTTTGGTATTTTTTTCAGCAGTAGGATAGCCAACTGCCTCTATTTCTTAAGAAGCCTATTTTTAAGCATACTTATATAAACATGTTTATAAAATAGTTAAATTTGATTATTGTAATTTGTCATGTGACCATGCATAGTTACCAAGGCACATGGATCAAAACTGGGGCAGATTTAATAAACTGTTAAGATGCATTGTGTATTATGAAAGTTGCATGCATTATGCCCTGCTTTTATTGTGCTAATTAGCTAGCTGTAAGTAGGGTATAAATGTGCATAAATTGTTTGAACAAGAGCTGGATTGAGGCACAGGCAAACTAGGCACCGTGCCTCAGGCCCAAATGTTTAGGGGAGCCCTGTTAGATGTGTTTTGAAATTCAGGAGGCTAAGATTGTGAACTGCCTGGATTTTTTCAGGATTCTTAAAATTTGTAAATTACTTGTCTGAAATACAGAAGGATGGCTTAGTGTATGAATATTTTTCAGAGCTTAGCCCACTACAGCTCTCCATTCTCCTCTCCTCCAGTGCACAGGCTGTTGTATGATACAGCAATTAGGAAGGTTTGTATTCATAGACAGGCAGAGCTGAGCTGCAAGGACTGTGGGAGAAGTTGAGCTTTGCACAGGGTGTTTCAGGAACATAGCCAGACCTGCCATTTCGGGTGGGCCCCTAGTTAACCTGGGCGTTTCCCATCCCCCACCCTGTACATACATAGTTGTTTGGTTTTTTTTAAACCTTTGCCTCCGCTCCTGCTATCGTCATATCACTCCTCCCAGCATATGCTCGTATCTCACTTAAACCCTGCCCACCCCGGTCTACCTCCAAGCTGTCGCTGGCAGCAGTTCCTGTAAGCAATTTACAGCGGTCTTGAAGACTTCCCTTTACCGCATCCCCGCCAGTAAAGGAACAGGAAGTGACATCATCAAGGGCAGGACGCAGTAGACAGAAGCCTACAGGGCTGGGGAGGATCACCTAAAGGAATTGCTGTAGACAACGGCTCAAAGGTAGACGGGGGAGAGTAGAGAGAGACAGGCAGCTGCCGTGAGAAAGAGGCACCGCCAGTGAGGTGCTTTGGGGCCACAAAACTAGGTGGGCCTGAAGCAAGAATGGGTGGACCTGTGCCCACCCAGGCCGACCCATAGCTATGTTACTGGGATGTTTGGAGAGAACCAGTGGAATGAGTGAGCTTTTTGGGGCTGGGGAGAAATATTGTTGAAAAGGAGTAGGACTGGAGAATGGGAAAAAGTGTGAAAGGTCTGCTGTCAGCTGAGGAAAAGAATTGGTAGCAAATACCAGAATTTTACATGATGGTAGGTAGACCCAGTGCAATTTGTGTGTGTTACGGAATAGATTCTGTAAATGACACCTAAAAAAAATTGATGCTGAAAAAATAGCGTTTAGCACTATTCTATAAACTGTGATTAAAGTTAGGTGCAGTTTATAGAATAGCGCAAATTGCTGGGAACCGCAACCATCTTACACCAATGAAAACCTGGTGTAAATTTCTGTGGATTCCCCTAACTCTATAACAGTGAGCATAAATTGCAGGAATGCCTCCTACCCACCCATGTTCCTCTCATGGCCACAACCCTTTTTTAGGTCCACGCACTAGAATTTATACACACCTGTTTATAGAATACGCCTAAAAAGACATGCAGATAAATTCTAATTGCCAATTAGTGCCGATAATTGTTCCCAATTATCAATGCTGATTGGCTCATTACTCAATTGAATTGTACGCACAAATTGGGTATGCACCTCAATTTACATGAGCAACTCAAAGTGCCATATATAGAATCCAAGGGTATATGTGGGCACATTATCCCCAGATTCTATATAAGGTGTGGCAAGTAGCTCATGTTAAATTCTGCACACACAGCCTATTCATGCACACTATTCAATTGGGTAACAAGCCAATTAGTGATAATTGGTCAGTAACCAACTATTACTAACTGGCAATAGTAGGAATTTGCACGTGCTTCTTTTTAGGTGCATTCTAAAAGGGGTGCGGCCATGAGAGGAGTGTGGGCATGTCAGGGGTGTCAATCACATTTATGCTCATTGTTAGAATTCGGGGGAATATTCGTCCATTTAGGTGCGGGCATTTACACCAGGTTTTCAGTGGCATAAATGGCCATGCCTAAATGTATGCATGTTCCCCCAGCCTATGTGCTATTTTATAAACCATGTCTTACTGTAGGTGCAGTTTATAGAACAACGCTAGATGTGTTACTCCAACACACCTACATTTTGGTCACCATATACAGAATCTAGCCATATATGCACAAATTATAGTAATTTAAGCTCCTATATAAATAGACTTTGGTTGATCTTTAAAGAATTGAACAGTCTGTTATCCTCATTAGCCACATTTCAACGCCAAATTGTATTGTGGATTCCTGAGTCAGTGGGGCACGTAAAATGATCCTATTCTATAGCATCGCCTTGTTGAAACCTTAGTGGCGTCTTTGCACATTGAGACAAACTAATTAGTTAATTAAGCAGTAACAATCAATAATTGGTGTTAACAAACACTTGGTTGGTCTGATATGCACCCAAATCTACGCCAGGCCAACTAAATTTTATAGTGCGCAACTCAAAAGGGGGACATGGTTATGGGAGGGTCTGGGCGTTCCCAGGATTTAAATGCGACGTTATAGAATAGGATCATTTACATGCCCAACTACCATTAGTTGTGCACCAGCATTTACACCAGGTTTCAGCAAATTTAAGTGTGGCACCCGTTAGTCATGGGATCTTAGCGATCTGCACTAAGATAGTATTCAGAAAAGGTGCCTCTGAGGCACACACAAGACTCAACAAACTACTCATTTCATCCAGGGCTGAATAGGTGAGAGTAAGGAGCCATCGGTGCTTAACCCTCTGATTTTTAAAATGACCCAGAATGTAAAAATGTGACTTAACTTCTGTATGTCTAGTGTTCTGAAATACTGCACTTTTACATGTGCCAGTACCTGTACATGTAGTTTTCTGAATCAACACTCCTCTGCAAGTGGTGGTACTGCTCTTATTTTAACATATTTTTTACTACTACTAATCATCATTTCTATAATGCTACTAGACATGTGCAGCGCTGTACACTTGAACATGAAGAGACAGTCCCTGCTCGACAGAGCTTATGATCTAATCAGGACAAACAGTACAAATAAAGGATAAGGGAATTACTAAGGTGGGGATGATAAAACAGACATGGGTACTGAACAAGTGAATAGGGGTTAGGAGTTAAAATCAGCATCAAAAAAGTAGATTTTTAGCCTAGATTTGAAGATGGCCAGAGACTGCATATGGCCCAGCATTGAATATCTGGGTTCAACACCGGTGGCGGACATTAACAACACATTAACAGCTGAATCTTAGGGGAAGGTGGGTAAATCTCTTAACTGAGTGAGAGCATAATCATTAATAATTTTAAAAACAAATCGAGAAATTTAAAAAATAATTCATGTTTGACTGGCAACCAGTATAATTTTATGAATGATGGTGAGACATGATTAAATTTCTTTAATCTAAAAATTAATCTGGCCACTATATTTTGCAGTAGCTCTATTTTCTTCTGCAATGCCAGGGTAATTCTGGCATAAATCGAATTGCAGTAATCTAATTGTGTCAGGATTAACTTTTGCACTAATAGGCGGAAGTGATCTTCCAAACCAAATCATTAAATAAACCTGAGTTGTGTGAGTTTATAAAAAAAAAAAAAAAAACCTTTCTATATAAGCGAGTCTAAAAATAATGCCCAGTACTTTAGAAGTTTGGTCAGTAGAAAGAATTTCATTGTGTCAATACCAATAGCTATGTGGAATTACATCTAGATGAATACTAAACCATAATACCTTAGTTTTTGATACTTTTAGTAATTGTAATTTAGCCCACTGTTCTAAGTGCAATTTAGGACCTTCCAATAAGACAGGTTTCTCTTTGGGTTATAGATGTAGTCTTAATCCCAGAACTGGGAGATCCATAGGTTGCATCACACTTTCTATTGTAAATGACTTGAAGCTCTACAGTTCCAGCGATCAACATTTGATAGAACAGCTATATTTAATAAAAAAGCTTTTCAGATGACAACAGGATGACTTTTGGCCTGGATTCATGTGCTAAGTTAACTTTCCTAGGAGGGAAATTAAGAAAAAATGATAACAAACTCTCTGATTGATGATTGTGCCATCAAGGATCTTGAACAAGAAGAGGCATAAAATACTTAGAGAAAAGACCAGAGAGTAAAATTGATACTTAAAAGTACTCTAACATTAGAAAATAAGATACAAGCCATCAACCAGCTTGCTATTCCTATGATTTTGTATAGCTTTGGAACTGTGGACTGGCTTCTTAAATGCCTCAAAAAGTGGGATATACGAAAAGAAAACTCCTACATGCTCATACGGTAGTCTATAAAAATCAATGTGTGCTAAGACTGTATATTCCTACAACTGAAGGATGAATGGGCCTCATAGAAATAGATTATACATAATACCCCCTAATTCTATAAAAGTTGTTAAAAAAATTGCACTTGCAAATTTGGGCACACACCCAATGGGCGCACGCAATTTAATTGGTAAGCTAATTAGTGCTGATGACTGGCTTAACAATCGTTTAAATATACATGTGTAAATTTAGGCATAGGATCCGCGCCTAAATTTTACACGCGAATTCAGAAAGGGGCACGGAAATGGGAGGGTCATGGGCAGAATGAGGGCATTCCTAACATTTATGTGCACTGTTTATAGAATGAGGGGGAACACACACCTAATATAGGTGCACACATTTGCACCACAGTTCAGTTGGTGCAAATGGCCATGCCTAAAGATAGGCGTAATTCCTGTGCATAGGTGCCAACTGCAGCAAACTTTAAGTGCAGCTTATAGAATAATCCTTTTATTGGTGCCATATATAGGATTCACCCTATAGAGCTACCATCATAGGCCTCCAGACCTATTTAGCAGCATCAACATATCTAAATACAAAAACTGTTGAAGTGTGGGAGCAAACATCCAGAACCTAGTTCCATCATTAAGCTTAGACATTCCTACAAGTAGAAGGAATGAGTGAGAACCAAGAGAATATGCAAAGCAGGAGAAAAAGCTTTTAAAGAAGTAGAGCAGCAAACAAGCAATGACAAATGCACAAATAAAGTGGGAAATATAAATGAATGATTAAGGAGAACTGAAACCCAAGGATGAGAGATTGGTGGTTTCAGCTCAGAACAGTGATTATGACAAGATTATAGAAAAAATGGATACAACAAACATTTGTAGATTCTGTAAGAAAGAACTAGAAATGGTTATTCAACTTGTGGCTGGCTGAGAAGTGCTGATGGTGGAAATGTTTTATACAGAAAAGCACAACAAAGTGACACATCTCATTTATTAGAAACTCTGTAAACATTACAACATCACTGTACTGAAAAAGCAATGGGATCATGACCCTAAGAGAATTGTAGAAAACAGAGGCTATGATAGCCTGAGACATCCCCATCCTGACTGATTTAAAAAGCTGCATGCAAGAAAACTGAACATAGAAAAACATCAGAATGGCATTAATCATAGAGGTGTCTGTCCCAAATGATTACTTTGTGAATCATGTGATGACAGAAAAGACCAAAAAATGCAGTGTGAGAAAAAGAAAATATTGCAGAAAGATACAGAAGTATTTCCCATCGTTTTGAGGGCCACAGGCTAGATCAAAAAATTTCCAACCACACCTGACTACATTGCCTATTCATGCAACATCTTATGGACTTCAGAGGGAAGCTCTGTTTGGTATGATGCAGGTTCTGTGGTGAGCATTAATAGTAAATTTGAGATCATACTCCATATGCCCTGGTTTAGGAGTGAGTTCATTTCTGTCATGGTATGTGCAAAACTAACCCAATTGGCTAAATTGCCCTCAGAAAGAGTGAGACAAAAGGAGCTGAAGATGTACTCTCGTAAAGAATATAAGATGCGCCATATTGGATCAGACCAAAGATCCACAAAGTCCAGCATCCAGTCTCCAGCAATGGTCAATTTAGGCTCATTTTGGGCTCATTTTCGAAAGAGAAGGACGCCCATCTTTTGACATAAATCAGAAGATGGACGTCGTTCTCACAGGGTCGTCCAAATCGTTATAATCGAAAGCCGATTTTGGACATCCCAACGGCTTTCCATCGCAGGAACGGCCAAAGTTCAAGGGGGCATAGCAAAGACGGGACATGGGCGTGCCTAACACTAGGAAGTCCTCGACCCATAATCGAAAGAAACAAGGGCGTCCCTGATGAACACTTAGATGACTTTACCTGGTCGTGTTTTTCTTAAGACCGAGGCACAAAAAGGTGCCCGAAATGGCCAGATGACCACCGGAGATAATCGGGATGACCTCCCCTTACTCCCCCAGTTGTCACTAACCCACTCCCACCCTCAAATAACATCTTTAAAAATATTGATTGCCAGCCTCAGATGTCATACTCTGCTCCATCACAGCAGTATGCAGGTCCCTGGAGCAGTTTTAGTGGGTGCAGTGCACTTCAGGCAGGCGGACCCAGGCCCATCCCCCCCACCACCTGTTACGTTTCTGGAGGAAACTGCGAGCCCTCCAAAACCCACCAGAAATCCACTGTACCCAAATCTAGGTGCCCCCCTTTACCCGTAAGGGCTATGATAGTGGTGTACAGTTGTGGGTAGTGGGTTTTGGGGGGAGGTTGGGGGGCTCAGCACACAAGGTAAGGGAGCTATGTTCCTGGGAGCATTTTATGAAGCCCACTGCAGTGCCCCCTAGGGTGCCCGGTTGGTGTCCAGGCATGTCAGGGGACCAGTGCACTACAAATGCTGGCTCCTCCCATGACCAAATGGCTTTCATTTGGTCGTTTCTGAGATGGACATCCTTGGTTTTGATTATCGCTGAAAATCAGAAACGACCAAGTCTAGGAACGACTATCTCTAAAGATGACCAAATTTCAGGATTTGGGTGTCCCTCACCTTATTATCGAAACGAAAAATGGACATCTATCTTGTTTCGAAAATACGGGTTTCCTCGCCCCTGGATCGGGATGTTTTGTGAGGACGTCCTCATCAAAACTTGGACGTCCCTTTCGAAAATGCCCCTCAATACCAGGCAGAATCTCAAAAAATAGATCCATTCCTTATTGCTCATAGAACTAGAACTTAAGGGCCATACCTGGATTTTCACTGACATGATCCAGATTAGAGATGGACATTCATTTCAAATGAATGTCATTCACTGATGATAGTGAACACGTTCTGCATATGGTGCCCACTGTTTCCCAATGGTTTGTGCGTGCGTGATGGTTCATGCATGCATGCACCAGGGAGAAGAGAGTACATGCCATCCCCCAAATTCTATAAATAGTAACTAAAATTAGGGACACGATTGCACGCCCAGTTATAGAATAGGGTCAATTATGTGCATTTAATTGGAGATGAGAACAAGTAATTGGCACTAACAAGCACTAATTAGCAGTTATGTGTGTAACTTATGCCCATATTTTTTGTAAACTAAGGGGTCCTTTTACCAAGCTGCGGGAAAAAGGGCCCTGCACTAGTGGCAGTGCTGTACAATACAATACATTTTATGCTGCTTATCCTAGAAATAAGCAGTGGATTTTCCCAAGTCCATCTCAATAATGGCTTATGGACTTTTCTCTTAGGAAGATATCCAGACCTTTTTTAAACCTTGCTAAGCTAACTGCTTTACCACATTCTCTGACAACAAATTCCAGAGTTTAATTACATGTTGCGTGAAGAAATATTTCCTCATAGGGAAGTTGTCCCATCTCCTTTATCATTTTTATTGCCCTTCTCTGTACCTTTTCTAATTCCACTATATCTTTTGTTTGAGATTCGGTGTCCAGAATTGCACACAGTATTCAAGGTGTGGTCACACCATGGAACGATACAAAGGCATTATAACATCCTTATTTCCATTCCTTTCCTAATAATACCTAATGTTCTATTTGCTTTCTTCGCCACCGCTGCTGCACACTGAGCAGATGGTTTCAATGTATTATCAAAGCAGAGGGTTTCAATGTATGGTCACGATGACAACTAGATCCTTTTCCTGGTGAGTAACTCCTAATGTGGAACCTTGCATCACGTAGCTATAATTCGGGTTCCTCTTTCCTACTTGCATCACTTTGCACTTGCTCACATTAAACATCATCTGCCATCTGCCCAGTCTCCCAGTCTCGTAAGGTTGTCTTGTAATTTTTCACAATCCTCTTGTGATTTAACAACTTTGAATAACTTTGTGTCATCGGCAATTTTAATTACATAAGTACATAAAGTAATGCCACACTGGGAAAAGGCCAAGGGTCCATCGAGCCCAGCAACCTGTCCACAACAGCGGCCAATCCAGGCCAAGGGCACCTGGCAAGCTTCCCAAACGTACAAACATTCTATACATGTTATTCCCAGAATTGTGGATTTTTCCCAAGTCCATTTAGTAGCGGTTTATGGACTTGTCCTTTAGGAAACCATCTAACCATCTAACTTTTAAACTCTGCCAAGCTAACCGCCTTCACCACGTTATCCGGCAACGAATTCCCGAGTTTAATTACGCGTTGCATGAAGAAATATTTTCTCCGATTTGTTTTAAATTTACTACACTGTAGTTTCATAGCATGCCCCCTAGTCCTAGTATTTTTGGAAAGCGTGAACAGACGCTTCACATCCACCTGTTCCACTCCACTCATTATTTTATAGACCTCTATCATGTCTCCCCTCAGCCGTCTTCTCTTCTCCAAGCTGAAAAGCCCTAGCCTCCTTAGTCTTTCTTCATAGGGAAGTTGTCCCATCCCCGCTATCATTTTAGTCGCCCTTTGCTGCACCTTTTCCAATTCCACTATATCTTTCTTGAGATGCGGCGACCAGAATTGAACACAATACTCAAGGTGCGGTCGCACCATGGAGCGATATAACGGCATTATAACATCCTCACACCTGTTTTCCATACCTTTCCTAATAATACCCAACATTCTATTCGCTTTCCGTGCTGCAGCAGCACACTGAGCAGAAGGTTTCAGTGTATTATCGACGACGACACCCAGATCCCTTTCTTGGTCCGTAACTCCTAACTTGGAACCTTGCATGACGTAGCTATAATTCGGGTTCTTTTTTCCCACATGCATCACCTTGCACTTGTTCACATTAAACGTCATGTGCCATTTAGCCGCCCAATCTCCCAGTCTCGTAAGGTCCTTCTGTAATTTTTCACAGTCCTGTCGCGAGTTAACGATTTTGAATAACTTTGTGTCATCAGCAAATTTAATTACCTCGCTAGTTACTCCCATCTCTAAATCATTTATAAATATATTAAAAAGCAGCGGTCCTAGCACAGACCCCTGAGGAACCCCACTAACTACCCTTCTCCATTGTGAATACTGCCCATTTAACCCCACTCTCTGTTTCCTATCCTTCAACCAGTTTTTAATCCACAATAGGACTTTTCCTCCTATCCCATGACCCTCCAATTTCCTCTGTAGCCTTTCATGAGATACCTTGTCAAACTCCTTTTGAAAATCCAGATACACAATATCAACCGGCTCCCCTTTGTCCACATGTTTGTTTACTCCTTCAAAGAATTGAAGTAAATTGGTCAGGCAAGATTTCCCCACACAAAAGCCGTGCTGACTCAATCTCAGTAATCCATGTCCTCGGATGTGCTCTGTAATTTTGTTTTTAATAATAGCCTCTACCATTTTCCCCGGCACCGAAGTCAGATTCACCGGTCTATAATTTCCCGGATCTCCCCTGGAACCTCACTAGTTATTCCCATATCTAGATCATAGCAGCGGTCCCAGCACAGACACATGCAGAACCCCACTATCAACAATTCTGCATTGAGAATACTGACCATTTAATCCTAAGAATATTAGACTCTTAAACAAGCTAATAACTATTTTGAAAAAAATATAATTAAATTAATTTTTATTAGTAAATTCAAGCTGTAAGTCACCAAGGTGCTCTTTTTCAAAGCACATAAACTTTCAAAGTTACATACGTTAATACGTATGTGCTTTGAAAATCTTCCAGCAAAATAAGGTTCTTTTACCCAGTGAGGCTGCTTCTATACTTTGTTCTTCCTGAGAAAATCCAGCAATCCAAAGCATTTGAAAAGTTATGGAAATAGTTTTAATATAAGCAGAGCATCACTACAGATAAGATGAAGGTTTACAGAGTTGTGGTGCTGACTCTATTTTTATATTCCATAGAAACAGTAGCCCTATATAGGTGACACATTTAAAAACTGAGATACCTGTGGCAGCTTTAGGAATTATATGAGAAGATTGAATTCCAAACACTGAGGCTTTCAGAAAAGTTGGCATGACCACTGTTGAGGCGGTTGTATAAGCTGCTCATCTGAGATGAATAGGTCATATTGTACATATCCTGAGCATCAGCTTCCAAAGATTCCTCTTTGTGAAGAGTTTAAGGAAGGCAATCATGACAGAGGAGGTCAAAAGCTGTGTTGTGAGGAGTCTTTGAAAAGGAACTTGAAAAAAGCAAATCGCTTTGAGAACTGGGAAGGATTTGGCAGAGAGAGTTGTAAATAGAGATCCATGGTGAATGATTCTGTTTGGATAGTTGATAGAGAGGCAGCTTATCAACAGTGCCATCTTCAACAGCTCAATATCAAGCAGACCTCCAGTTTCTTTTGCACAAATTGTCGGAGAGTTTATTTCAAATCTGGACTTCTCATTGTCTAGCTAAAAAGATTAACATTTCCCTCCTCCACAGCCCTCGTCATATGCAATGAACTGGCAAAGAAGGGGTGCACACTTGAACCACTGAAAATGTTAGGAAACAGATCCGGAATGAAATTCAGATAACTGTCAACTGTATATAAGTGCTGCATAGGGTCTGTTTTACTAAACTTTATTCCCATAGACATAAAATGGAGGAAGAAGAGTAACCAGCCCTTCCTTAGCACAGCAGCAGATGAATCCATAAACTGAGGGGTGGTGTCAATCTACCAGCAGTTGAGGTAGAGATCACAATTGAATTTAGTCTTATAGGACAGCCAGCTCCTCCCTCAGTCAGTATATATCTATCTCCAGCAGGTAGGTAACTGCTTCTCGTCAGCTCCTGGGTTCTTCTGCCTGGGGTGCTCCTGGCCTAGCTGTGCTGGTTGAGTTGAGCCTGGGAGTGATTGACAGTGCGGTGCTGTCTTTGGGGGAATATCTGGTGATCCCAGGTTCCTGCCCTACCCCATTGTCCCCTTCACCCAGTGTTGTTTTGTGTCTGGACCCTTCCTCACAGATTTATTAAAAAAAAAAAAAGCAGTTGGCAAACAGTACAGTTGGGGCAGCTTGACCCATTGTGGGGGGAAAGCTGAGCCTGAGAGGACATTGTCCCTTGTGCAGAAACCATATTTGGGACAGAGACCCGGAATAGGTGCTGCGGGTGAGTTTGGGGTGTATACCTCTTTAAATCTTCCTCATGCTGTTGGGTCATGCTGCAGGACCGTTTTCGCATGGCTGCGGATGCAGTGAAGAGATGTTCCCAGTGTGGGAAATAGCGATCAGTGGAGGGGGTTTGCTCCACCAGGTGCTCTGGCATGGGTCAGGATGCAGAGGCTCTCTTCCTGCTGATCAGGCTCGGGTGTGCGCAGGACCACATAGTGCATTGGCACGCTTTTGATCTTCCTGCCAACACGTCGACTTTGCAGGTGCCCGCAGTTGGTGAACCTCAGGCCCACTCAGGGTCTCTCCAGGACACTCTGTCCTCATAGGGGCTGGCTGTGGAGTCTCTTTTGATGATGGTTCCTTGGGGAGAGAAGGTACCTGGGCCTTTTGGGGTCGGCAAGCCCTTCTCTCCTGAGTTTATTCTATTAATGCATCAGGCGTACTTGCTGAAGTGTTCTCTCCCCTAGTCGTAGCTTATTTTTAAGTCCCCTCCCCCAATTGTGGAAGGGACAAAGGGGGCCTGGACCCTTCATGGGCGTCATCTGCTGTAGAACCCGCACAGAAGCATTGGCAAGTGGTGGCTACATCTGAGGTGGGTTCCTTGGGGCACCGTTTCCCCAATCGAGAGGCTCTGTTGGCAGTGTTCTTGCATCCCTTACGGATGACATGCTGGTTCCGGAGAAGCCGGATAACCCTTCCGTGGTCCGCATTTTTCATTGGGAAGAGTTGCCCTCCCTGATCACTAAGGTGTTGTCAGCTCTCAATATTGAGGACCCGGAGGCCTAGGGTTTCTCAGTGGTGAACCCGAAGATGGTGGGCACCAGTAGGCCATCCAGGGCTTTCCCCGTTCATGTGTCTATTCGGGACCTTATTTTGGCTCGGTGGGTTATGCTGGACATGGGACTTAAAGTGGCTAAGATGAGGCATAACCTGTACCCTGTGCCAGCGGACTCTCTGGAGAAGTTTGCCTTGTCCAGAGTGGATGCCCTGATGGCAGCTGTCACTAAGGAAGACCACTCTTCTGTGGAGGGTGGTGTGGCCCTGAAAGACGTACAGGACAGGAATCTGGAGGCTTTGCTGAAGCATTTCTTTGATGTCTCTGCTCTGGCCCTTCAGGCCTTCAATTTGTAGTTCCTACTTGGTTCATGCATACCTTAGCTGGGCTTAGCAGGCGGTGGAACTGGATGTGGAGGAGCTTCCCGGTTCATCCTTGTTTTCGCAGCTGGCATATTTCACAGACTCTCAGCAGATTTCGTTGGTGGTCACTTCCCAAAATTTGTTGTGGCTGTATCACTAAGCAGCAGATGCCGCCTCTAAGCAGCAGCTCACCAGACTATCCTTCCAGTGCATTTGGAGAAACTGGTGAAGGACTTGGGGGATAGCAAGTCACATCACCTCCCAGAGCACAAGCCTAAACCTTCCTCTTGGTCTGGGACCGCACAACCATGTTTCCAGGAGGCACAGCGGTACTGGTTGGGTAGATCCGTGGCCACCTTTCAGCGGTCCAAGTTCCAGCAGCACTCCTCCTTTTAGAATAAGAAATGGACTGCTGGGGCCTCCCTCCATCCTGACCAGGCAGCCCGTTCTGCCGAATGATGGGACACCAGTCCATTACTCCGTATTCAGGTTAGGGGGCCGAGGGCTAGCTGGCTCTCTTTTACGAGGAATGGGCCAACATTTCCATGGATCAGTGGGTCCTGGATATTATCAGAGATGAGTTAAAAGTTAGAATCTCTTACTGCAGAAGAGAATTCTTTCTTGGAGTTCCAGTGCCACACTTCCTCAAACTGGTTGGCAGTCAAGACCACCATCCGTTTCTTATTGGATTTGGGAGCGGTGATTCTGGTACCACTTCATGAGTGAGGCCAGGGCCATTATTCCATCTATTTCGTGGTGCCCAAGAAGGATGGCTCTTTTCAGCTGGTCTTGGACCTAAAAGGGGTGAACTGGTTCCTGAAGGTGCAGCATTTCTGCATGGAGATGCTGTGGCCCATGCTCAAGGAGGCATACCTCCATATTCCCATCTGGACGCAGCACCAGAAGTTTCTCTGGTTCGCTGTCTTGGATCACTACTATCAGTTTTAGGCCCTTCCATTTGGACTCACCATGGCTCCCCTGACCTTCTCAGAGGTCATGGTGGTGGTGGCGGCATTTCTACAGAAGGAGAGAATCTGGGAGCATCCCTACCTTGAAGACTGGTTGATCCAGGCAACGTTGGAACAGGATAATCGGGCAGCCACCTCCAGGGTGATTACCCTCCTACAGTCTCTGGGATGGGTGATCAACTTTATCCAGAGTCATCTGAGTTCAGCTCAGACATTGAAAGTATCTGGGGATCCATTTTGATACAGCACTCGGAAAGGTGTTCCTATCGGACCAATGGGTTGCCAAGTTGCAGGGCCAGGTTCATGGACTGTTGAGTGTGTCGAGTCCTTGCACCTGGGGTTATGTCCAGGTTCTTGGATGTGGTCCATTGCAGCAGGCACTGTTGAGTCACTGGTGGCTGCCCTTGGTGAGGCACAGCATGGCCTGGTGGCTATATCCCCCTAACCTGAACTGGGGGGGGGTGCACTAGCAATTATTCTCCCCCCCCCCCAGTGGATGGTGGTGGTGATGGGTGGCCAGCCTGTCAGAGTAGGGTGCTCATTGTCTTCACCAATATGCGCAGGGCCTTTGTACCGTGATGGAGGCTCAGTGGCCGATCAACCGCCTGGAGCTCTGGGTGACAGCTCATGCAGTGAGGTCTTTCCAGTCCTTATTGGCAAGCCAGTTCGGGCCATGTTGGACAGCATGACTGTGGTGACCTATATCAACCGGCAGGTCAGCACACAGAGTGTGTCGGCGGCGGAGGCTCAGCTACTTTTGCGCACATTGCGGGCAGTGTGAGGACGGATTTTCTCAGCTGGCATATTCTAGACCAGGTAGAATGGGAACCATCGGTATAGGCCTTCCACCTGATCAAGCGACAGTGGGGCACTCCAGCAATGGATCTCATGGTGACCCAGGCCAACGTAAAGGTGTGCTGGTTTTTCAGCTGCAGGAGAGAGTCCGGGTTGGAGGGCCTGGATGTGCTGGTTCAGCCTTGGCCGTTGGGAGGGGTGCTCTACATCTTTCCTCCTTGGCCTTTGATGGGCAGGGCCCTTTACAGGATCAGGTGTCATCAGGGCCTGGTCATTCTGGTGGCTCTGGATTGGCCTTGGCGTCCATGTTAAGTGAACTTGATTTGTCTTCTAGCAGGTGCTCCACTGCATCTGCCTGAGGCTCCCGATCTCTGCTAGAGGCCGGTGCAGATGGAGGATGTCTCCCGCTTTGGTCTTATGGCTTGGCCCTTGAGAGGTTGAGGAAGAAATGTTATTTGGAACCGGTCATTGCAACTTTGTTGCAGGTGCAGAAGCAGATTACAACTATGGCATATGCGTGTATGTGGCACACCTTTGAGGCATGGTGTTCCCTGGGTTCCCTGTTCAGCGTCCTTGCCACAGTTATTGGCCATTTTGCAAGAAGGTTTACTGAAGGGTTTGGCCTATATAATTCACTTTAGGTACATGTCATGGACCTTGCCTGTTATAGGGGATGCGTGTCTGGGTCCTCTCTGGCTTCTCATCTGGATGTGGTGTGTTTTCTGAAGGGAGTCAATTGTCTCAAACCACCCCTTCGTCAGCCTTCCCTGGAATGGATCCTTTACTTGGTGCTCCGAGTCCTTCAGCGGGCTCTGTCTGAGTTGCTCTGCAAGGCCTTGGAGAAGGATCTCACTCTTAAGACATGGTGTTTCTCGTGGCCATGACCTCTGCATGGAAAGTCTTTGTGCTACAGGCTTTGTCGTGTCGGGAGCCTTTCCTTCGGTTCAAGGAATCAGGGGTGACAGTACAAATGGTGCCGTCCTTTTTGCCAAAGGTCTTTTCAGCGTTTGATGTCAATCAGCCTATCCTCTTGCCTTCCTTTTGGAGGAGGATCACCTGACGTACTTTGGGGTCTTGCGGTGCTTGGATGTTTGCAGAGCTCTACTTCTCTACCTTCACATAACTGATTTCCAGCAGTCAGACCATCTTTTTGTGCTTCTGTCAGGACCCAATAGGGGCAATGCTGCATCGAAGGTGACAGTTGTGTAGTGGATTTGGGATGCAATTGTCTCTGCATATATGCTAGCAGGGCATAGCTGTCCAGTGTTGCTGTGGGCACATTCTACTCATGCTCTGGCAACATCCTGGACAGAGGTCTGGGTTTTATTCCCTAGAGGAGATCTGTAGGACAGCCACTTGGGTGTCCCTGCATACCTTCTCTAGACATCATTTGAACGTGGCTGCATGGTTGGACACCGGTTTTGGGACAGTTGGCCTTCCTGCGATGGTGGCGGCTTCCCTCCCTCACTAGGACTGCTTTTATACATTCCATCAGTTTCTGGATTCATCTGCTGCTACAGTAAGAAAGGTAAAATTATGTCTTGCCTGATAATTTTCATTCCTTTTAGTGCAGCAGATAAATCTAGGATCCCACCCTGGAGCCACTCTTTTTGCCTTTGGGGGTCTCTGTTTTAGGTAGTGCACCATTTTTGTTTTCTGAATTGTCCTTTGAATTGGCAATGTATCTGTGAGGAAAGGTGCCAGGAATTCATAGACCTATCTTCTGCTTTGGTACGAGACATACTGAAGGAGGAGCTGACCATCCTATAAGGCTGAGTTCAGTAATCTCTATCTCCACTTGCTGGTAGATGAACACAACCCCTCAGTTTCTTGATTCGTCTGCTGCACTAAAGGAAAGAAAATTATCAGGTAAGACATAATTTTACCTTATGGGGGAAACGGCTGCTCATCTAACCATTGCCAAAGAAATATTTATAAGGATTGAAAAAGGATTAAACTCTCATCCTGGGACGAGACAAACTTTACAAGAACAATGCATAGTTTTCTTATTATTGCCTAAAAAAGGAGTTTAAAAAAGCATTGATGATATTTATACCAAGGCTATATAGAAAGCTGAAATGTGTAGGTCAGGTTTAGCTATTTCATATTATATTCTATCTATGTTTTGTATACCGCCCACATTTCAAATAGGATTTATAGCGGTTAGCTATCAGAAGAAGACCTCAATAGCTAAGGGATATATAATCCAACACCAGATTCATAAATAATCACATGTTTTCAAGGCCTTCCTAAAACATAGGTAGGAAAGAATTTCTTAGCTCATGGGACAAAGTATTCCAGATTCACGCAACTTGGAAAAGGAACGAATGTTCATAAACAGACATTTCTAAGTGAAGGATATCCTATTTGTCAAGTTTGCAGAAAAGAATTGTCTATAAGGAGGAATAACAAGTAATTTAGTAGCACCCCCTGAATTTTGGCCTTAAATTGATTTAAAAACTAAACAAGCCAATTTAAACATAATACATAGCCAATGTAGGTCTGTCAGAGGCGGAGCAGTGCTGTCAAAATTGCATTTGCTAAATATTGGTCTAGCAGTGGAATTCTGTAACAACTGAAACTTTTTCTGAAGTTTGGTTGAAATATTGCAATATAATGAATTGCAGTAGTCTAGTTTTGGAAGGCGAATTGCCTGTATTTTAATTCTAAAGCATTGTGAATTTAGTGAAGATCATATAGCTCGAAGTTGTCTTAGTCTGAAAAAAATGTTTTTGTTAATGCATGAATTTGTCCCTCATAGGACAAATTAAGAATCTAAAATGATCCCAAGAACTTTACAATAGTCCTCTATAAATTTCCACCAGAAGACAGAACAAGCTCTTCTGTCCAATTATCTTCAAGCAAAATATGATATTTTAAAGAAGTTAAAGTATCTTCAAATTTTTGTAAAACTGGACTCTGCAGAAAAATGTTATCTGCATAAGATAACAGTAATACCTAACTCTGAAAGCTAAGATAGATGTTAAATGAGAGCAGCAAGTGCAGTGAGCCTTGTGTCACCCCACAACCTGGGTTCCATTGACATGACATCGGTACTGTATGGAATACCAGGGATGTTATGCTCTGTATAGAAGAAGGAGGTGATTTCCATAACAGTCAGCTAAATTTAGGTACTAGATAGAATTTGCACATAGCGTGCATCAATGTTGGCAATTATATGCCTAATTGCCATTACAAAACGTTAGCATGAGTTGACTATGTCCTAAACATTTGGCACAACCACTTAAGCCATGTCAAAGGCTGCTGTAAATGCTTGCACCTAAATGCTGCCAATTTTACGCATAACTGGCAGTATTCTAGAAGTTAAGCACATAGGCACTTGGCACATCCCTGTGTCAGTGTAGCCTTGCTGTATCAGCCCGGGCAAAGAGCAAGTGCAGATTTGCTGAATTATTGAAATGAGAACTCTGAGGACTTGCTGAACAGTTCTAATTTACCATGACTTGCCACCAAAGCAAATAGGTTTGTCAAGAGAGAAGGTTCTCAGAATGCGAATTGTTTCCTACAGTACACGATATCAAGATGAACTGTCATGTCAGTCAGAAATGCTGGAGGTGTTGATGGAAGGTTACCAGATTCAGGGAATGGTGCTGATGTTGCTTCACCCCCCCCCCCCCCCCCCTCCCAATCCTTCTCCAGAGCATTGGGAAATTACATTACAAGAAGGAAGGGACCTATTCCATTGGAACAGTGGGAACACAAGATGTGGATTTTGACTTTGAGTTTACATATGTGAGTGTGTCTGTGTCATCTGATGAACTTGGCAGTACTAAGAGAGTCTATGGGAGATTTCAAAGATGTCCTGTAGAATACTAGAAATGATGGACTAGGAGTTTTATAAAAAAAAATAATTATGCTGGCTTTTCGCAGATGATGTCCGTGCCACCTAAGGGATGCAACTCAAGGTCAATGTGAACATGATTGATGAGCAAGAACAGAAGATATTCCAGAAGAAGATGGGGAGAAACTTGACAAAAAGATCAACCCTACTTCTCCCATGTCCATGCCCTTCTCGTGGTTGTGTGCTATAGAATTTATGCACGTAAATGCACTTTATGCACATAACTGTAAATTAGTGCCAGTTAGCGACAATAACTTCAGTTATCACCAATAATGGGCAGTTAGTGCCAGTTTGTGCCTTATTAATCAATTAACTTATGCACGTAACTGCCATTACTCTATAACTGTGCACAATTTTTGTGTGGTAAGTGCAACAATATGCACACAGGATTATAGAACTGGGGGAGGGGGGAATTGGTTTGTAAACCATATTATATATGCTCATACATGATAGTTCACTGTGTAGTTCTGTATCCAAGCATATGTTTTTGGAGCCCATAGGAAGAAAGTATTTGTGACTGTTGGTAAAGTGGAGGATCTTAAATGTTTCTAAGGTGCTTCCTCCTATGAGCTTCAAATCTTACAATAGTTACCAGTTGCAATTATTTGTCACTATTTGACCTCTAGCTGTCAAAATAATTTGGGTGAATTGAGTCTATTGAGAATATAAGCACTAATGGTGGCTGTGTATGTATATGGATACTTAAATTTTAATGGCATGGCAGCTAGCATTATAATAGCTAGAATCCCACCAAGAATCCTATCACTCAAAATAGATTTTGCCAAGTGTTATAGAATGGAATGATAGAGGGAAGGAATATTCTAAAATTATTGTATCTGATAGTAATGTTGTCAGGATCCTATTGGTTCACTTTCTATCTCACTCTCTTATTTTTTTTTAACCACAAAACCAGGCTTAGAATTGGTTCTGTCAGCTGGTAAACCACCTAATATAGCAGTAAACGAATTCAAGCAAAGAATAGATCTATCACTATATCTGACTGATCTTTCTGCTTATGCACAATGACAAATTCTCACCTCCCTGTATAGATCAGCAGGTTCTTTAGCTAGTCAGGCAGGCAGGCATAAGCTGTAACTGTGCTTCACAAGATTGGGAATTTGGAGCCCTGGAGAACAAGGCGGAACATTCACTTATCTTATATAAAGTAGCAGCAGCGGTCCTTTGCATGGTGTGTTTTTAAATATCATCTCACAGAACATGCCCACTAATTATCTATGCTCTAGGAAGAGGATAATTCAGCAAGAGATCTTTTACTTTATATATACATAGCTATGCTGTGTAAAGGAGCATCTTAAATAGTTGCACTGCAAACCTTTTTTTTTTAACAGTGTTTATAATGCTTATAATTGCCAAATTGGTTGAAAAGTGTATGTGTGTGTGTTTCTTCAGGATGTAAATACTCTGCAAAAGGTCAGATTCAGACTTTGTTGTACTCCCTTGCTTATCTGGGATCTAACTATAGCCTAGGTGGACCCACAGGAAATCTACTTTAAGCTGTTCCTTTCTGTATATTAACTTAATAAATATGTTGGGCCTGTTTATTGAACTGCATTAAAACTGGCCATGAATGCCCAGTTTTGCCACATTTTAGTTACTTTTACAATCACTGTGAGAAGTAGCACAGTTTAGTGAATACCAAGGCATAAATTCCCATAGCTGAAAACATGGAGTCATTTACCTATTGCTTGAATGTTCACATAATTAGTAGTCTACTTGGCCCATGATCCTTAAAGGTGATGTAGCCAACTACATCTCTCCAGCACTAACCTCTGTTCCCCAATGATTCCCCCCTCCCCCCATTTTATTCCTCACATATTCAACTCCCTAACGGAGCATATGTTAATGTCCTGCCTTTAGCACAAATAGCACACCAATCCAACTTCCAAAAAAGACATCCGCATCCCCCCAAGCCTTTATCCTAGAGAAGCCTCTTGAGCAGAAGCGAAGACCAATTGCTTTTCCCTTGCCAACACTAAAAGTCAAATTAGTACTAGCTGACCTTAAGGTCTCCTTTGCCCCACATGGTCTAATGGTACCATATTTGTAATTAGCTATTAAAGGTATGTTACTTTTAGCACAGCCATATTCACTTAATTTAGTACACGTTTCATCTGCACGAGATAGCTCTATTCCCAGTAATTTTATGTTATATTCTGCTCTCAGTGTGCTGCATGCTCTACTTTTTTTTATTCTGCTAGCCAGTGGAAGTAGAGAACTGCAGAAGCATTTATTGTATACCTGTCTTAACTTAGAAATGTGTGTACAATATGAGTTTTTTTTCACTATGTGAAGACCTTCTCTTTTCTATTAGCAGATCTCAAAGAAGCTTACAACCCCAATCACATTTCTCTCTTCTCAGAACCTATAGAAAGTATTGTTTTTTTACAATTCAGTGTCAGTAGTCAAAGGTAATATAGGAGTGGCATTTGAGAATGGATGCACAAACTGTAATTTAGATATTCAGACTGGGGCATCTACTGTTTCTGACGGCAACTACATCCTGCGGGTGCACCTATTGTAGAAATGCAGACGTTAATAACATCAGTGTCAACCACCTCACCATACAGTGTACATGTGTCAAGTTTGACATTGCAGTGTCTACGTGAGGATTTTAGATCACAGGTGTTGCAGTCCCAAACTCTACACACCCATGGCAGTGACTTCACAATCCCTGCACCCAACCAATCACATCAGTACAATATATGCACCCCCCCAAGACATCAGTAAACACTCCCCACCCCTCTGGACCTTCCAGCTATTACCAGGTCTCAACCAGGAGCCATCCCTGGTGGTGTCATGGAATAAGGCAGGAGAGGTCTCCTTTACTTCTGTCCCATCTGACACCAGGTGTCAAAATGGTAGTGCTACCCTCTAGCAGTAGTCAGCTTCCTCCACATATACTTTCATGTACCTAATCGTTGAGGTATTATTATTATTATTATTATTTATTGCATTTGTACCCCACATTATCCCACCTTTTTGCAGGCTCAATGTGGCTTACAGGATGTTAATATGATATAGTCACCCATTGACTGGATGGGCCGTACAGGTCTTTATCTGCCGTCATTTACTATGTTACTAACATGCAAAACTTATAAAATTACCCCTTAGGACTCACCATCCAGAAAAATGAACTAGGCGTTATCATGGATGTTGCATTGAAATCCTATGCTAAGTGTTGACAGAAACTAGAAAAGCAAATATAATGTTAGGAATTTTTTTTTTGAAAGGAACGGAGAATGAAATAGGGAATGCTGTAATGTTTCTATCACCCCACGGTGCAACTGCACCTTGAATACTGCATGCAATTCTGCTCACCTCAGCTCAGAAAAGATGTAGTAAATTAGGAAACATACAGAGAAGGGCAACCAAAATGACACCGGAAGGAATGATTAAGGCTTTAGAGCTTGTTGAAGAGACAGCTGAGGTCTATAAGAGAGAGTGAGGTCTATAAAATCATGAAGAGTGGAATGGGTAAATGCAGTTCTATTGTTCATTCTTTCAAAAAGTACAAAGACTAGAGAACATGCCATGAAGTTACTAAATTGACAAAATTAAAACAAATTGACAAAATATTTACACAAACACCCTTGGATTCTATATAGGTTGCTCAAAGATAGGTGTGCAAATTTGGGTACTGATTGCAGAGCTACACGCAAATTAATTTAGCTAATGAGGTATCAACAATCAATAATTGGTATTAATTGACAGCAATTTGGAGTTATAGGTGCATATTCCTTAAGTGCTATTTTATAAAATGCCCTCCTAATTTTCATAGTGCACAACTCCAAAGGGGTGTGGCCATGGGAGGGGCATGGGCGGATCGGTGTGGTGGGGGGCATTCCCAGAAGTTAGGTGCAATGTTATAGAATGCTATCAATTGTGCACCCAACTAACATAAATTGGATGCCAGCTTTTGGCAGGTATAAATACTGACACCCAAAGTTAGGCATGCTAAACTAGTGTTCTATAAAGAGTACTGTGCACAGAGCACCCTTAATAGAAAACTAGCTTAGTGCAGACCATCCCGGCACCTAATTTTGGGTGCCATTTACTGACTGAATGGTGCATTTAGTGTATAATTAAGCTCTGGAATTTGTTCCCAGAAGGTGTGTTTGAGCAGTTCGCTATAGCTGAGTTTACAAGTTTGTGGAGGAAGACTCCATAACACATTAAGTTAAAATGTGGGGAAAGCAGCATAGACTTCAGCTACTTTTTGGGTATAACTGACCTAGATTGGCCATTTTTAGAAATAGGATACTGAACCATTTGGGCTGACTAGTTGTAAAAGAAGGCTTCATTACAGCTGTAACTTTTCAGAGATCCTGTGACATTTATTCCCATTGTACCATTTGGTAACTTCTACATTTTCAGCTGCTCTCAATGTTTGGAATTTAGGAACTGAGCTGGTCTTCATATGAGGCTTAATCAGAGTTTAGATAGCCATATAGAGTATTCTGTGGCAAGGACAGAATAAAATGTTTTGTGGAGAGTGCAACCTACATTTCTCATACTAAAGACTTATCTGTATTTGTGCATCAGTCCCAAAATGAAAAGAATATATAAGTACATATGCCCTATTCTCTCAACATTTTGATTCTATACTCCAGTTTTGTTTTTGGGTTGTTGTTTTTTTTTTTTGTCATCCTTTTAAAATCTTTTTTCCTTATTCAGTTACAAGCTCTGTTTGAGGTAAGGGGTTTTCTAGATCTAGTTGCTAGGTTGCTATACAATATATATTGTATGTTGATCCTACTTTTTAAATATACATTTAAAGAATGTAACTATTGATGATTGCATCTACCTTTCTTTATGCCCCAAAACTTAAACTTAAAATGGAACTATGGCGATGATACTGCCCTTCTTGGCAACTATCATCTGCTATTCTATCATCTTCTATTCAATCAAGCACAAAGTTATATAAGCAAGCATTGTAGAGTAGTACATTAGGCCTTAAAAAATAATGTTCAGGCTATAATATCTTTTATTGGACCAACCTAAGAGTTAGCCAAAAATGATACTCAAGATCAAAACATATGAGGAAGGAATCTGTGTGATCTCAAAAGCTCATGTACTACAGTCTTTGGATAAGGGGGAAGGGATCTGATATACCACCTTTTGGGGGACCTATTATATATAGGTACTTTTTCTGTCTCTAGTGGGCTCACAGTCTAAGATTTTTTTTTCTTCTTTTTTTGTTTTTGGTACTTGGGGCAATGGAGGGCAGTCACAAGGGGATGCAGTGGGAATCAAACCTGGTTCCTATGGGTCTCAGGCCGCTGCAGTAAATATTAGACTACTCCTCCACTTCAAGGCTTAGGTTGATTCAATAGATGGAATCACGTCTTGCAAAGAATCATGATTTTAATAGAACCACTAGAATACGTTCTCTATAATTAGTATGCTTTTGGAGGAAATAACAATTCCGATTTCTTCTCTAATTTCTTTAGTCTATACCATGATGTTAGGTCCAGCATGAAGTTGGTGTAGACATTTGTCATGTTGGTACTGAACCTCTTCTTCTAATGGAGGAGTTGTAGTCCCTTCTTTGTCCTTCTCTGTTGGGTGTGTTCCTTTGGGTTTCTTGCCATGTCTGTCCATTTTGTGTATCCTGTCTGATTGGCTCTGTTGGGCCAACCCAGAAAACAGGGGGGTTTATCTGCCCACCTTCTGAGCTGATCCAGTTGTCCGTGTACAGTGTTTCCCTGGAGTCCTTGTCTAGTGGTTATATCCTATGGATTTATGCTTAATGCCTTCTTTTTATGGACAAATTGGTGAACTTACCCATTGTACCCATTGTGTTTTGTGAAGCGTAAGTGAGATTAAAACCTGCCTTGAAACAGCTCAGTGGTGTGCATTCTGTTTTCCTTTAAGGACATGGACATGGCCTAATCACACATGAATTGTAAGCTTCCTGTTAGTATATTATAGACACTTTTAGGTTATGCTCCCTTAAAAATCTGCAGAGACCTCTAGAGATCTACCATAACATTACCTGTTAACTTTTTGACTTCAGAATATTCCAACAGCTTCTGGAACAAAGGGATTGTTTCTCCTGTCAGTGATTGACAGTGATAGAAGGAGACACCTCTCAGCAGGAAAATCTGCTGGTATAAGTACCGAGCCCAGTGGGAATTTCCTTTTCTTTTACTCTAGCTTCCCTGGCCATTGCACCACTATAATAAAGGGAAGGAAGGTATTTGACTAGCATAGACACTGTATCTAGCGAGCAGAGCAGTGAAAAGAGTACCAGAACCTGTATAGTTGCTGCACTTGTCCAAGGTGATAGCTTGAATAGGGAACCAGCCCAACACCACATCCTTCTAAGGAGAAATAAGAGAAGTGCTGAAAGATGAAGCCAGAATGGGCAATAGGGGACAGAGGGCTGACTATAATTTGTGTATATTGAAGATGTAGCCCTTCCTGTTAAGAGAGAAACAAAAAGAAAGCTGAGACTATATGGCCTGAAGATGTGGCCCTTCTGAATAGAGAGATGAAATTGTTAGGGGTGCTACTTGATTCTCTCTTAACCACACAAGAGCAGATAGTTCAGGTAGTGCAGTCTTCATTTTTTTTTCCCAACTCCATCTGATGAGTAGATTGAAGCCCAAGTTATCTGGGAGCGATTTTAGGAGCGTGGTTCAGAGTTAAGTGCTACCCAAAGTGGACTATTGCAACGCCTTGTGTCTGGGGGTTACAACTTCTCGATGTCAGGCACTGCAAGTTATTCAAAATGTGGCAGCCAGGTTGGTGATGGGAGTACCTAAGTATTGTAATGATTCAGTGCCTCAGCCAGGACATGACAAGCAGATCAGGGAGGGATCTAAGCCCTGCTCCTCAGTCCTCACAGCCCCAACAGAGAATCATAAGGGAGGTTAAAAACCTGGTATGGCTGGAGAAAGAGAGGGGATCCAGATTGTTAGACACTCCCTGGCAACTGCAGAACAGGTCTGCAATAGCAGACCAGGATACATACTTAGCACAAGCTCCCTGGTTTACTAAGTAATTTAATATGGACAGCTGCCAGATCTGGGAGATCCCCCATGGCTAATAAGAACTCTGAAAGAGAAGAAGAGGAGGAGGAGGAGAGAGAGAGATGGACAGGGGGAATCAGGGTACCTCTCCCATTGCCTCCGAGATACCAGTGCCAGAAGAACAGGAAGAAATAGAGGTTGGTCTGAAATGAATGGAACTAGCAGGTCGGTGTTTTAATAAGCTGAAGAATCCATTTCTTTTCTTTTCACACTCTCCCTGGGGGAGGTACTGGGTGTTGTTAATTGCCGGTGAGAGGGTGGAGGGACCAGGCTCATCTGAGAAGCCATGGGGAGCCTGTCAGTCAAAGTGTGAAAAACTGTGAACTGTTTGAACTTTATGGTGAACTTTAAACTGGTAGTTTTTGTCTATAGGCTGTTTTGCTTTCTTTTGAGCAGCACAAAACTGAGCTCTGAAGGGAGGGGAAGGTTTAAAACCTCCGCTGTAAGTTTCTAAACTGTTAAAGGAAGAATAAAAAAGGAACTGATTAATAAGAGACTTTTACCTGGTAGAGGAAGGGTAAAGTGCCATCTTCCCTGTCTCTTTCAGTGCTTGTATACAAGCACTGTGGATTACAAAAGACTGTTCCTCCTAAAGAGTTCATGCAGTAGAAGGGTTGTCTACTACAGACAGATAAAAGGAACTAGATTTACCACAACCTTGTTTAAAGCTTTAGTTTGGCTTTTCCTTTTGTTTTCCTACCTAGAGAATTCCTCTGAGGAGAGAAACAAAAATCCCAGACTGGAGGGAGATTTGGATTGTAGCATTTTTTTTTTCCTTTTTGTGTGAATTTGTTAAGGCCTGCAGTTTAGCAGCTCACCCAAGCTGCTAAGAGAGGATCCCAACAAAGCTTCACCGTGACAGCACAACCAAGGGACATATTACAGTGTACACAATTGCACTGGTTGCTTGAGGTAGTTTACAAGGTTCTGTCTTTGATTCATCAGATACTGTGTGCAGTGGCTCTCTGGTATTCTTTTTCCCTCAATTTCAGTGTATCACCCAGGGAAGCGGTTGAGATCGGAAACAGCAATACAACTGTTGATTCAGAGTGTAGTTGTGACTACAACATGTTCTGTGACTGGTCCACTGCTGTGGAATACATTGCCAGGCTTATTGTGATTATGTATGGGTACTGTACAATTTAAGAAGTTATTGAAAACTCATCTTTTTGTGCAAGTGATTTTTAATATTATTCCACGACGAGTTTGGAGGGGCGAGAGGTCGCATAGAGCGATTGATGACACACGCAAAAAAATTAATAGGTGGATGGGTAAATTTATGGGGTCAGTTAAAGGGCAAGTGATTCTGCATGAGTTCCTTAAAGAATCTTGTGCGGGTTTGTATAGATCGGATGGGGTCCACCTGTCTGATGTGGGTCTTGATATATTCAACTTTGATTTACAGAATTTTATTGAAGCCATTACGCTGGTGGTAGGTCGCAGCCAGGGTTTGGGGGGAGCCCGCGGCGAACGAGGAGTCGTTGCCGTGGGCTGTGGCATAAGCTATGGAACTTAGGTAACATTAGCGACGAGTACACAGCACCTCAGCGGATAATATGGCAAAGTGAGTTACTATGTATATGTTAATGACCTGTTGAAAGTTACAATACTGAGCGAAATGTTATGCCTGCATGCGGGCAGGATTACAGAACAAGATGGACACGGCTAGTCTCCTGGCTTGGACGGCCAGGGGGCCAATAGCTTTGGTTAAAGTGGTAAATGCATCCTTGTACGGGATGCATTTGATTGGACAGCGTGCTATAGCAGACAGCACTGAGGAGGAACAGGGTGCTTGGACGGCACAGCCTGTAGTAATATAAGCAAGAAGGGCTGTGTACTCGGAGGGAGATGTTTATCAATGATGTTTACCAATGATTGTTTATGTGAAGGTTTACGGTAAATAAATTTTTGCGGACCTGGCTGCGGCCTAAATAAATCCACATTCATTAAAGAAATTGGCTTCTGGTGTGGTGTTTGGATAGAAGGGGGTGACTGAGTGAATGCCGAATGCCCGTGTTGATGGAAAGGCTCACCCTTAAAGGGGAGCCGATTACAACCGGGCTGAAGGCTCAGGAAGAATCTGGGGTGGGGGGGAGAGGGAGGGATGAGTGGGAGTGGATAGGAAGGATAAGAGATTGAAGGGTGATGGGTAAAGGGGCGGGTAGGGAGGAGGGGTGAAGAAGGGCTGTGAAGGGAAACACAGCGCCATTTGGATTTCAGCAAGCAGAGGGAGCAGTGTTGACCCGCCCTCCCGCCCATGAGGTACAGTATAGGGAAAGGGTCGTTGTCGCAGCAAGGCATAAGCTATGGAACTTAGGTAACATTAGCGACGAGTACACAGCACCTCAGCGGATAATATGGCAAAGTGAGTTACTATGTATATGTTAATGACCTGTTGAAAGTTACAATACTGAGCGAAATGTTATGCCTGCATGCGGACAGGATTACAGAACAAGATGGACACGGCTAGTCTCCTGGCTTGGACGGCCAGGGGGCCAATAGCTTTGGTTAAAGTGGTAAATGCATCCTTGTACGGGATGCATTTGATTGGACAGCGTGCTATAGCAGACAGCACTGAGGAGGAACAGGGTGCTTGGACGGCACAGCCTGTAGTAATATAAGCAAGAAGGGCTGTGTACTCGGAGGGAGATGTTTATCAATGATGTTTACCAATGATTGTTTATGTGAAGGTTTACGGTAAATAAATTTTTGCGGACCTGGCTGCGGCCTAAATAAATCCACATTCGTTAAAGAAATTGGCTTCTGGTGTGGTGTTTGGATAGAAGGGGGTGACTGAGTGAATGCCGAATGCCCGTGTTGTTGAAAACTCATCTTTTTGTGCAAGTGATTTTTAATTCATAGCTATTCTGCTTTTGGGGAACAGTATGGTAACAGCAGCAGAGTTAAGGGAATAGTGATGATTATGTTGGGATGTTTTAATATGTTTTTATTATATACGTTTTTTGTAATCCATCTAGGTTATAGGCAGACTATATAAATGTTTAAAATAAATAAATATAGTTTATGCTGTAGTTATCCCATGTTTTTGGCTGAAGAAATTCAACTTAAGTTTCAAGTTTATTTAGTCTTTGATATACCGCTCAATAAGACAACTTTCTGGGCAGTGTACATAAAAAACCATAATATAAATTATAGGCTAAAATAAAAAAAGAACTCCATTCACTGATTGATTGGAAAGAAGAAATAGAAAAAAAAAAGAATAGGGTAACTGTGAATGATGCAGTAGTCTTGACGCTGAACCCCATGACTCCATGAAGGGAGAATATTTCTAGGGCTATACAAAAATCATATACTAAAAACATCCTGAAATATTAAAAAAAAAGTTTTCAGTTGTATTCAATTGTGTCTAAGGAGGGATAATATGGGTCCAGTAATGTTGAGAGGCATTTTTGATATGACATCTAAATCTGGACTTTGGACGTTTTGCGGAAAACATCCAAAAATCCAATAGCGAACATGGCCATTTTCAAAACAGAAAAAATATCTTATCCTTTTCCTTTCAACAATGGGCATTTGTTAGACGTTGTTGTGCTCAGTGCATCTATCTTTTTGGACCATTAAAAAAAAATCCAAGTGGAAAAGGCATAAAGTTAAGCCGTTCTTAGTAGACTGCTCACACGTTAGACATCTCAGCAGAGAGTGGGACACCTTAGGGAGCATTTTAATGGTCCCAGGTACACATCTCACCATTACCCCCTTATATGGGGAGCCCTCCAAAACCCACCAAAAACCTACTGTTTACTACTATGGCTGCAGGTGTCACCTATTTTTGGGTACAGTGGAGTTTTGATGAGTTTTGGAGCACTCGCATTTTCCATCACAAGTAACATAGTAAATGATGGCAGATGAAGACCTGTATGGTCCATCCTGTCTGCCCAACAAGATAAACTCATTTTATATGGTATGTGATACTTTATATGTATACCCAAGTTTGATTTGTCCTTGCCTTTCCCAGGGCACAGACCATAGAAGTCTGCCCAGTACTGTTCTTGTACTAAATTCTGAAGCTAACATTGAAGCCCCCTTAAAATTTACACTCTAGCCCACCCTATCTATTCAGTTACATGTAACATAATGAGATATGGGCCTGGGTCCCCTTCTCTACAGTACACTGCATTGACCACTAGGCTACTCCAGAGACCTGCTTGCTGCTCTATTAGGACTGGCCATAACACCTGATGCTGTCATAGAGCCTGGTATGTACTGTTTTTCACATCTTTGGGGGGGAGGGGTGGAAGGGTATCAGTGACCACTGGGGGATTAAGGGGGGGTCATGTCTTAATCCCTGCAGTGGTCATCTGGTCATTTAGGGCACCTTTTTCTGACTTAGTTATGATAAAAACAGGTTTACACCAAAACATCTAAATTGCAGCCCTGGATGTTGTTGTGTTCCATTATGGCATAAAAATGTCCCAAATCCTGCCCCCAGCATGCCTATAATGCAGTATGAGGGTACAACCAGGCATATACTCTCATAAGATCACAGGAACCTGGAGGGGGATATATGTAGTGATTAATTGAACAAGATAAAGTGGTATTCCTGAATAATGTGACATGTGAACCATGCAAAGGACCACCTAAGCACTGAAGGAGCATGCAAAAAAAGAAGGACATTCTTCTTTGTGCACTCCTAAACGCGCACCCTAAGCTGCCATCACAATGTCTCTCCTTGGAAAAAAACTTTTTTTTTCTGTCCTCTTCATAGCCACCTCTGTGGGCATCTCTCACCACTTCCTGTTTCACTGGGGTCACTGCCTACACTTAACACCCTCAGGTAGACAATTAATTACTGTCCCTCTCACCTCTACCACTTTACCAAAGGTCTCTACTACTCCTCTTCCCTTACTAATAGGACTCTTAAATTGTCACTCCCTATGTAGTAAACATTTTCTGATCCAGGACCTCATTTTGGCACACAACCTGTCGAATTTATGTCCAAATGAAACATGGCTTTCAGACTCCAATGCATTTTACTTAAACCAGGCTACTCCCCTTCAGAACCTCGCCACTACTTACAGGGATATTTCTCAAATCACATCTGACCGTCGTTTTGCACATTCAGCTCTAGATATCAATCCCTTTTCCACAATGCCACTAGATAATCGGGCGGTCCACTGGAACACATGTCTGAGTAAAGCTTATAATAAAGTAGCCCCTCTCACATCTCGCAAGATCCTATCCATTCATCATCAGTCAGAACCCTAGTATACTTCTGAACTCCGACATCATAAATGTCAGCTATGCCAGGCAGAAAGAAAGTGGTTAAGGTCCTTTTCCACCCTGTCCTACGCAATTTACAAGAGTACAGACCACATTTTCCCACCTATGTGCAGGCTCAATGTGGCTTACAATATTCCATCATGGTATACTATGTTACTATATGTTGTTTATGATAGAACATAATGGTCATAGTCTGGTTTTAATGTGCTGGTGGTATCTTTAATGGCATTGAATATCGGTGTGTTCTTTTAAAAGTAGTGAGAACTGTGAGTTGTCAGTTCTCTCTCACTGCTTCCCTCCCTATTTCTCCTCAGATCAAACAGCTCCCTGTATATAAACATCCTTTGAAAACTAAAATGGTTTATTTTCTCTAAATATTCCAACATTATCAGAACAAACTAAACTGCAGAGAATTATCGGTTTGAGAGAAAAAGCTTCTCAGGACTCTGAGCTGTTGCTAAGTTTCAGTAACCACATGTTACATCTGCAAGCAGGGCTGGGAGTAAGTGTCTCTGACTAGAATGATAAAACTAGACAGGAAAGACAAGTACTTTTTGTCCCCTCTTTGAGATGGTACAGTAAGATCATCTGAAGTGCAGGCATAGTAGATGTAAAGCTGCCTCAGTTGAGGAAGTAATGTGCAACCCAGAGGATCAGTTGCATGACTGTGTGCATTGCTCCACTATCCGGAAAGGAAAGGAAAACTACCCTCTGGTTTCTCTTTTCTATCAGGCACAAATCTCTCTTCCCTCATTCATTGTTTATGTACAGTAAAGTTTCATGTGAAAACAAAACCCCCTCTGTTACACTGCTTGCTGAAAGTATACTTGAGAACACAGATGGCCTTCTTTCTTCTTTGTATCTGAGCATGCATGTTCACTGTATGGCAAAGTTATTTACATAAAGAGCAATCCTTGCTAATCTTTATTGGTATATATGGTATATATGTCAGTTTAGCTTGCTTAATTGGCGTTCTCAGCTCGCTGGTGAGAGATACTAATTCCTGAGATTTAAATCAACTTCTTTACAAGAAGCAAAATGATTTCCCTGTCCTGTGGTGATGGTAGCACAAGCCCGTAGACAAAAAGTGTGGTTTATCAGAATGCAAAAGACTCCAGCTGAAGATGGAATGGACTGAATACACATGATTTTACAGTGTGCCTCTAAAAATAAATAGTGCCGATATTCTTATCGACAAGCAATATCTCAGACTTTTACATGATGACTTAACTGTGGTATGTAGTCTATCTTCCTTGATATTATTATTATTATTATTATTATTATTATTTGTTGCATTTGTATCCCATCTTTTCCCACCTCTTTGCAGGCTCAAAGTGGCTTACATTACATCATGAGTAGTGGAAGAATGCTAGAAAATAAACATTTAGTATTACAGAAGGATTTGGGTCAGCATGATGATAATAAAACAAAGTATTAGTATACAAGCAGATGTTTAATGTGAG
Source organism: Microcaecilia unicolor (assembly GCF_901765095.1). Taxonomy (NCBI): domain Eukaryota; kingdom Metazoa; phylum Chordata; class Amphibia; order Gymnophiona; family Siphonopidae; genus Microcaecilia; species Microcaecilia unicolor. Next base: position 223,577,621 of record NC_044032.1, on the reverse strand, counting down.
CAAGTGCAAGGTGATGCATGTGGGAAAAAAGAACCCGAATTATAGCTACGTCATGCAAGGTTCCACGTTAGGAGTTACGGACCAAGAAAGGGATCTGGGTGTCATCGTCGATAACACACTGAAACCTTCTGCTCAGTGTGCTGCTGCGGCTAAGAAAGCGAATAGAATGTTGGGTATTATTAGGAAAGGTATGGAAAACAGGTGTGAGGATGTTATAATGCCGTTGTATCGCTCCATGGTGCGACCGCACCTTGAGTATTGTGTTCAATTCTGGTCGCCGCATCTCAAGAAGGATATAGTAGAATTGGAAAAGGTGCAGCGAAGGGCGACTAAAATGATAGCGGGGATGGGACGACTTCCCTATGAAGAAAGACTAAGGAGGCTAGGGCTATACAGCTTGGAGAAGAGACAGCTGAGGGGAGACATGATAGAGGTATATAAAATAATGAGTGGAGTGGAACAGGTGGATGTGAAGCTTCTGTTCACGCTTTCCAAAAATACTAGGACTAGGGGGCATGCGATGAAACTACAGTGTAGTAAATTTAAAACAAATCGGAGAAAATTTTTCTTCACCCAACGTGTAATTAAACTCTGGAATTCGTTGCCGGAGAAAGTGGTGAAGGCGGTTAGTTTAGCAGAGTTTAAAAAGGGGTTGGACGGTTTCCTAAAGGACAAGTCCATAAACCGCTACTAAACGGACTTGGAAAAATCCAAAATTCCAGGAATAACATGTATAGAATGTTTGTACGTTTGGGAAGCTTGCCAGGTGCCCTTGGCCTGGATTGGCCGCTGTCGTGGACAGGATGCTGGGCTCGATGGACCCTTGGTCTTTTCCCAGTATGGCATTACTTATATACTTATGTACTTATTATGAAACAGTTCTGAATATAAATGGGCGAGTTGTGCATATTCACATTGGTTAATCTTTGTGGTACGCTTTATTAAAGAGATGGGTCTTCAGTAGTATGCGGAAGTTCGTTCTTTCGTAGATCGAATAGTTCAAATAGTGCCAACTCTACGTCCATCACCTGAGATTAGGAATGGATTGAAAGAGAATTGGATTGCAGTGAACAGGACTGCAAGGCTGGAGACCCCCAAATCTATCTGGCACTTAATTCTGTGATCCTGGAGCAACCTGCACTAATTCTTTGAATTTCAATTCCTAGCTTTTTCTTTTCTGTGGAAAATGTTTTTTCTTTTATATGTTTTTCACACACTGTAAATTACCAGATAATGCTTCCTAATGTCACTCTGGTACTCATTTTCAAAGTAGATGGATGTCTTTAAATGCCTTAAAAAAAAATCCATCTGCTAAAAACCTCCAAATCCTGAATTTGGGAAGTCAGAATTTGACTGTTTCACACTGCAGTTTGTCCAAATAGCAAGAAGGCATGTTGTGAGTGTGCTTTGGGCAGGACTAGGGAGGGACCAAAAGTAATACATCAACAGGGATTTTGGAATGTGAAGAAAAATCCATGTCTAAAAACACTTGCTCTAATTGAGCAGTTGACCACTGGAGGGATTAAGGTATGACCTCTCTTTAATTCCACAGTGGTTACTGTCTCTCTCCCTCTCCCCTGAAAATCAAACTGGAAAGGAAAACCAAGCTCTGTCAGTTGCAGGTATTATAACCATTCTGAACAAAGCAAGTAAGCAGGTCAGAGGAGCAGCCTAATAGTTAATGCTGTGGACTGTGAACCAAAGGCCCCTGGTTCAAGTCCCACCTCAACTCTTTAATAATTCTGAACCTTTCCAGAAACAGAAAAATACCTACTGTACCTAAATATGACATCTGCAAGCCCGAAGGCTATTGAAGTACAGTAGCTATTTTTCAGTTCCCAGAGGGATCACATTAATCCTTGGTTTACAGCCCGGTACACAAACCACTAGGCTACTCTTCTGCTACAGAAACATCTCTGTGACCATATTTTTGAAAATGATGCCAGACAGACGTTCGTGTCCCTGGCTATTTTTTTTTGTTCAAACGTTGGACGTTTTACTCTGGAAAATGTCCGTTCATTTTGGATGTTTTCAGTGCAAAAACGTCCATCTCACAGCAATCGAACAGGAAATGTAGACATTTTTACTGTTTGATTATGGCTGTGAGATGGTCAGTTTTTATGAACTTAGACATTTTTTTGAAAATGCTCGTCCACATCTCTAAATGTTGTGCTATGGGGCTCATTTTTAAAGCACTTAGACTTATAGTAACATATAGAACTTTTTAAGTCTAAAGTGTTTTGAAAATATGCTTCAATGTCACTTCAAGAAAGTTACAGATTTTAAAACACTTAAAAAAAATAGCAAAAAGCATAACAGTTTGTTGTGGGATGATGATTCTGATGATATAATGCAGTACCCAGAGCCAGCCCAACCGTTAGGCAACACTAGGAAGTTGCCTAGGACAGCATCTTCTTGTGGGCAGCACCCACTTTAACCTGCATTTTATAGGTTTTTTTTTGTGTAATAGTTTTGTTGAATTTAATTATCAAATTCTTGGGGGGGGGGCAGGCTAGGAGGTACTACTACTACTACTTAACATTTCTAAAGTGCTACTAGGGTTACGCAGCGCTATACAGTTTAACAACGAAGGACAGGCCCTGTTCAAAGGAGCTTACAATCTAAAGAACGAAATGTCAAGTTGGGGCAATCTAGATATCCTGGATGGAGGTATAATGGTTATGTGCTGAAGGCGACATTGAAGAGGTGGGCTTTGAGTAAGGATTTGAAGATGGGCAGGGAGGGGGCTTGGCGTATGGGCTCAGGGAGTTTATTCCAGGCATAGGGTGAGGCGAGGCAGAAAGGGCGGAGCCTGGAGTTGGCAGTGGTGGAGAAGGGTACTGAGAGGAGGGATTTGGCCTGTGAGCGGAGGTTACTGGTAGGAACATAAGGGGAGATGAGGGAAGAGAGATAATGAGGTCCAAAGATTAATTGATGGGGGTAAACAACGGGTAAGGCTGAGTTCTCGCACCGGCTCTGGCTGCACCAAAAATGAGTAGAGGCAAGACTATGGTTAACAGGTATAAAGGCAGTACATGTATGCAGTGCTGTACACTGGACATGAAGAGACAGTCCACCCCTACTTCTTGAAACACAAGTAAATATGGTTCCTTATTCATGATCATTTATAGTTGATACAAACAGCAGTTCTCTCTCTCTCTCTCTCTCTCTCTCTCTCTCTCTATATATATATATATATATATACAGTGCTTTTTTTGTGCCGGTACGCAACGTTACAGCATACCGGCACCTTTTTTTTTGCTCCCCCCCCGCCCCGTGACGGACGCAGTGCCAGCCCCCATTTCCGGCCGCTGCTGCTTCTCCTGTTGAGGCGCAGCGGCCGCTACACAAAGAAAAAGATTTTTTTAAAAACTTCAAACCTGGCTGAAACGCGGCACCCCGGCACTGTAGACAGCCATTAGGCATTGGCTGTTGCCACGCAGCCGCTCCCCCTCTTGCCTTATGTCACTGCGCTCCTCTGGGGTCTTCCTCCAGGGGCAGTGATGTAGAGGCAAGAGGAGGAGTGGCTGCGGGGCAACAGCCAATGCCTAATGGCTGTCTACAGTGCCGGGGTGCCGCGTTTCAGCCAGGTTTCAAGTTTTTTTAAAAATCTTTTTCTTTGTGTAGCGGCCGCTGCGCCTCAACAGGAGAAGCAGCAGCGGCCGGAAATGGGGGCTGGAACTGCGTCCATCACGGGGCGGGGGGGGGGGGGGAGCAAAAAAAAAAGGTTTCAATTTTTTTTAAATCTTCTTTTTCTTTGTGTAGCGGCCGCTGCTGCTCAACAGGAGAAATAGGGGCTGGTGCCGCGTGCGTCGCGCCGTATGCGGGAAACTTGGCAGGGAGAGGGAAACCAACAGAGGGAAGGATTGGGGAGAGAGAGAAAGAGGGAAACCAACAGAGGGAAGGATTGGGAGGGGGAGAGAGAGAAAGAGGGAAACCAACAGAGAGAAGGATTGGGAGGGGGAGAGAGAGAAAGAGGGAAACCAACAGAGGGAAGGATTGGGGATAGAGAGAAAGAGGGAAACCAACAGAGGGAAGGATTGGGGAGGGGGAGAGAGAGAAAGAGGGAAACCAACAGAGGGAAGGATTGGGGAGAGAGAGAGGGAAACCAACAGAGGGAAGGATTGGAGAGAGAGAGAGGGAAAACAACAGAGGGAAGGATTGGGGAGAGAGAGAAAAAGGGAAACCAACAGAGGAAGGATTGGGGAGAGAGAGAAAGAGGGAAACCAACAGAGGGAAGGATTGGGGAGAGAGAGAAAGAGGGAAACCAACAGAGGGAAGGATTGGGGAGAGAGAAAGAGGGAAACCAACAGAGGGAAGGATTGGGGAGAGAGAGAAAGAGGGAAACCAACAGAGGGAAGGATTGGGGAGAGAGAGAAAGAGGGAAACCAACAGAGGGAAGGATTGGGGAGAGAGAGAAAGAGGGAAACCAACAGAGGGAAGGATTGGGGAGAGAGAGAAAGAGGGAAACCAACAGAGGGAAGGATTGGGGAGAGAGAGAAAGAGGGAAAACAACAGAGGGAAGGATTGGGGAGAGAGAGAAAGAGGGAAACCAACAGAGGGAAGGATTGGGAGGGGGAGAGAAAGAGGGAAACCAACAGAGGGAAGGATTGGGGAGAAAGAGAAAGAGGGAAACCAACAGAGGGAAGGATTGGGGAGAGAGAGAAAGAGGGAAAACAACAGAGGGAAGGATTGGGGGGAGAGAGGGAAAACAACAGAGGGAAGGATTGGGGAGAGAGAGAAAGAGGGAAAACAAAAGAGGGAAGGATTGGGGGGGGAGAGAGAGGGAAAACAACAGAGGGAAGGATTGGGGGGGAGAGAGAGAGGGAAAACAACAGAGGGAAGGATTGGGGAGAGAGAGAAAGAGGGAAAACCACAGAGGGAAGGATTGGAGAGAGAGAGAAAGAGGAAAAACAACAGAGGGAATGATTGGGGAGAGAGAGAGAGGGGGAAACCAACAGAGGGAAGGATTGGGGAGAGAGAGAAAGAGGGAAACCAACAGAGGGAAGGATTGGGAGGGGGAGAGAGAGAAAGAGGGAAACCAACAGAGAGAAGGATTGGGAGGGGGAGAGAGAGAAAGAGGGAAACCAACAGAGGGAAGGATTGGGGATAGAGAGAAAGAGGGAAACCAACAGAGGGAAGGATTGGGAGGGGGAGAGAGAGAAAGAAAGAGGGAAACCAACAGAGGGAAGGATTGGGGAGAGAGAGAGGGAAACCAACAGAGGGAAGGATTGGAGAGAGAGAGAGGGAAAACAACAGAGGGAAGGATTGGGGAGAGAGAGAAAAAGGGAAACCAACAGAGGAAGGATTGGGGAGAGAGAGAAAGAGGGAAACCAACAGAGGGAAGGATTGGGGAGAGAGAGAAAGAGGGAAACCAACAGAGGGAAGGATTGGGGAGAGAGAAAGAGGGAAACCAACAGAGGGAAGGATTGGGGAGAGAGAGAAAGAGGGAAACCAACAGAGGGAAGGATTGGGGAGAGAGAGAAAGAGGGAAACCAACAGAGGGAAGGATTGGGGAGAGAGAGAAAGAGGGAAACCAACAGAGGGAAGGATTGGGGAGAGAGAGAAAGAGGGAAACCAACAGAGGGAAGGATTGGGGAGAGAGAGAAAGAGGGAAAACAACAGAGGGAAGGATTGGGGAGAGAGAGAAAGAGGGAAACCAACAGAGGGAAGGATTGGGAGGGGGAGAGAAAGAGGGAAACCAACAGAGGGAAGGATTGGGGAGAAAGAGAAAGAGGGAAACCAACAGAGGGAAGGATTGGGGAGAGAGAGAAAGAGGGAAAACAACAGAGGGAAGGATTGGGGGGAGAGAGGGAAAACAACAGAGGGAAGGATTGGGGAGAGAGAGAAAGAGGGAAAACAAAAGAGGGAAGGATTGGGGGGGGGAGAGAGAGGGAAAACAACAGAGGGAAGGATTGGGGGGAGAGAGAGAGGGAAAACAACAGAGGGAAGGATTGGGGAGAGAGAGAAAGAGGGAAAACCACAGAGGGAAGGATTGGAGAGAGAGAGAAAGAGGAAAAACAACAGAGGGAATGATTGGGGAGAGAGAGAGAGGGGGAAAACAACAGAGGGAAGGATTGGGGAGAGAGAGAAAGAGGGAAACAACAGAGGGAAGGATTGGGGAGAGAGAGAAAGAGGGCAACAACAGAGGGAAGGATTGGGGAGAGAGAGAGAGAGAGGGAAAACAACAGAGGGAAGGATTGGGGAGAGAGAGAAAGAGGGAAAACAACAGAGGGAAGGATTGGGGAGGGAGAGAGAGGGGAAAACAGATGGAAGGATGGGGAGAGAGAGGGAAAAACAGATGGAAGGATTGGGAGAGAGAGAGAGAGAGAGAGAGAGAGAGAGAGGGAAACCAACAGAGGGAAGGATTGGGGAGAGAGAGAGAGGGGGGGGGAACCAACAGAGGGAAGGATTGGGGAGAGAGAGAAAGAGGGAAACCAACAGAGGGAAGGATTGGGGAGAGAGAGAGAGGGAAAACAACAGAGGGAAGGATTGGGGAGAGAGAGAAAGAGGGAAAACCACAGAGGGAAGGATTGGAGAGAGAGAGAAAGAGGGAAAACAACAGAGGGAATGATTGGGGAGAGAGAGAGAGAGGGAAAACAACAGAGGGAAGGATTGGGGAGAGAGAGAAAGAGGGAAACAACAGAGGGAAACAACAGAGGGAAGGATTGGGGAGAGAGAGAAAGAGGGCAACAACAGAGGGAAGGATTGGGGAGAGAGAGAGAGAGAGGGAAAACAACAGAGGGAAGGATTGGGGAGAGAGAGAAAGAGGGAAAACAACAGAGGGAAGGATTGGGGAGAGAGAGAGAGGGGAAAACAGATGGAAGGATGGGAGAGAGAGGGAAAAACAGATGGAAGGATTGGGAGAGAGAGAGAGAGAGAGAGGGAAACCAACAGAGGGAAGGATTGGGGAGAGAGAGAGAGGGAAAACAACAGAGGGAAGGATTGGGGAGAGAGAGAAAGAGGGAAACAACAAAGGGAAGGATTGGGGAGAGAGAGAAAGAGGGAAAACAACAGAGGGAAGGATTGGGGAGAGAGAGGGGAAAACAGATGGAAGGATGGGGAAAGAGAGGGGAAAAACAGATGGAAGGATTGGGGAGAGAGAGAAAGAGGGAAACCAACAGAGGGAAGGATTGGGGAGAGAGAGAAAGAGGGAAACCAACAGACGGAACGATTGGGGAGAGAGAGAGGGGAAAACGGAAGGATGGGGAAAGAGAGAGGGAAAACAGATGGAAGGATGGGGAGAGGGGGAAAAACAGATGGAAGGATGGGGAGAGAGAGAGGGAAAACGGAAGGATAGGGAGAGAAAGAGGGAAGCCGCTGGATGGAAGAATGCAGAAAGAAATAGGGGAGATACTGGAAGGATGGGGAGAGAAAGCAGAGCTGCTGGATGGAAAAGGGGAATAGAGAAAGACTGGAGAATAAGAGGAAGGGGCATGGGGAGAACAAGGGTGAGGAAAAGATGAAAAGCCACAGGTAGATGAAGGAAATTAAAGAATGGATAGTAAGAATGAATTAAATCTGGACAGAGAGAGAGCCTGAAAAATATTGAAGAAAGCAAAGAAAAAGGAGACAAAATTGACAAATGGCACAGAAGAGTTAAGCGAAAACAAAGGAAAGGAGAATCACAGACTGGGACCAATATGGAAAGAAAAACAGTCACCAGACAACAAAGGTAGAAAAAAATCATTTTATTTTCATTTTAGTGTTTGTAATATGTCCAATTTGAGAATTTACATTGGCTGTCTTATTTTGCACTGGGTATACTGGAGCTGTAAGAGCTTACAGAGATTATGTATAATGAAAAAAAATCACGTTATTTTTTTCTCCTATAGTACTGTAATATTTTCAATGATGTCTGTTTATATGCGCCATGGCTGGTATAGGGGGTGTGGTTAATGTGGATGTGGCTATCATAGGGGTGGAGCCATATGTGGTGACCCCACCCATAATGAGTACCGGCACCTTTTTTTCTACAAAAAAAGCACTGTATATATATATATATATATATTTATTGCTTTTCATTTCGCTTTTTAATTATTTATACATGTGTGACATAATTGTGGAATGGTTTCTTATTTATGATAAATTAATTACACCTTTTTAGTTATTATATGTGTGAGATATATTTGTGTTATATTTATTTAATGCAAACGTACATCAGCATTATATATTTATAATCATTTATTATATGTGTGGGATATTTGTGTTACATTTATTTCATGTTCAAATTTTGCTCCCTTTTATTGCCTTTTTTTTTTTTAATTTCTTCCCGTCTTGTTTGCTTACTCCCTTATTTTCTTCCTGTCATCTTCTTTCTCTTTCCCTACTACTACTACTACTATTTATCATTTCTATAGCGCTACAAGGCATACGCAGCGCTGTATACCATACACAAAAAAGACAGTCCCTGCTCAAAGAGCTTACACTCTAGATAAGACAGGTAAACAGACAGAACAATTAAGGGGAAGGGAATAAATAGGTGAGGTTAAAGGACAGGGCAAGTGAGTAGTGGTTAGGAGTCATAAGCAGTGGTAAAGAAGTGTGCTTTATATACTATCTGGGAGGCTTACAGTCTAAAAGCTGGGGAACACAAGGCAATCAAATCTCGAAATGTATGATAGGGAAGAGTGTGGAACAAAGCTCCGCAACTGGCTCTGCTCAGTCACCAGTGAGTGAAGTATAAAGGAGTAGAATTTAAACACAAGAATTTTGAAACAAGAATGTTGCTCTTTCTCCGTCTTGATCAAGCTTTCCTTCTAATTCCCCACCCCTAGAGCTCTGGTTTCGGACAGAGTTTTGGGAACGCCACTAAAGGGAAAAATAATGCAGCTACTTGAGGGCTTCTTTTACAAAGCTGTGCTATTGATTCCTGCATGGCAAATGAGAGGAAGCCCATAGGAATTGAATGGGCTTTCTCTCATTTGCTTCGAGAATCGGTAGTGCAGCTTGAGGTCCTGAGTGAATTGTTTATAGGACCATACACAACATATTTTCATAAGGAAGAGAGCTTGTCTAATAAATATGATTGATTGATTTCTTTGGTCATTTAATCAAAGTGGTAGATCAAGAATGTATAATGAATATAGCCTTTCTATACTTCATAAAACCTTAGCACTGTTCCACAAAGAAAAATGGGGGGGGGGGAGGGGGAGCAGTATGGAATAGGACAAAAAAATTGGTAGCTAGGTAAGGTTCTGGTAATGCCATAGAACTCAAAGAATAGTTGCTGGAGTCCAGTCTGGTGGAGGTAATATGACCAGTTGTTGGTACCTCAGGGCTGCTTTGGAGTCGGTCATTAGGACCTTAAGGTCTCTATATAAGGTTATTGCTTCCTTAAGGAGTTGCACAGGTCTCTAGGTGCTCTACTGTGTTATCTGTTGACATTTTGACTTCAGAATATTCCCACAGCTTCTTGAGCTAGGAGTTGTTTCTCCTGCCTGTGATTGGCAAGAGTGGGAGGAGATACCCTTTAGAGGGAAATTGTGCTGGTATAAATCCACAGTGGTTACTCCTACTTTCTAGAATCTGTTTAGTGCTGGTAAGGTCAAAGGAATAATGTTTCTTTCTAGCAACTAGTGATGTCACTGCAAGGCAAATTACACTGCTTCTGGGTAGGTCCTTGTGGAATTCACAACACAGGATTCACAGGGTCTCTACATAATGAATCATCATGTAAAGGATTTCCAGAATCCAGGAGGATTTGGGACATCTAATTGTTGGCATGCTAAAAGTTAGGAACAGGTAGTAGAGTGTAAGAGGTCTGCCACTGACCTTTCATCTACTGTTTCCCCATTTGTCCTAATTGCAACAGCCCGAAGAAAATGGAGATGAAGTCCCATAAAACATCAGAGGTGTGGCATTTTAAAATGTTTGAGAATCCGTATTAATGCAGCATGCATGTACTTTGAAGGCCATTATTATAGGAAAGCTAATGGGCCATCGTTCCAACAGTGGCATGCTGCATGTTTTCCATAAACAGTCTTTCCATCTATGTTCAAGGAAGGGTGCTAATACTAGGCTGAGAACTCCATCTTGCATGCTAAATTGTGGTGGCAAGAAATATATATACAGTGCACTCCATTTAAGTGCACGTCGGATAAGAGCATGCTCTGTTTAACTGCATGCCGTACTTCGGTCCTGTTTTTGGCACCATCAATTTCTATGGGGACAAACTTAGTTTTAGCGCACCACTGATAAGTGCAAGATTCGCTTATATACATGGTTCAAGACCACTCCTCTGCAGGAAAGACTCAGCATAAGCGCGTGCATGGAATATGGAAGCTGATTGGCGCGTGACAACCAAGATTTCAAATTTACCGCCTCTTTAACTGCCCCAGGCAGATTAGGTGAAAGAATGTTGTTGGAGCACGCACTGGGGTCATCGTTGCAGTGGCGGCGGAACTGTAAGACTTTAACACTGGCTGAATGAATAGAAGTTCTTTAAAAAATTAGAAAACAAAGAAAGTCAAGCATCTATTGCTAAAGAATATGGTGTCAATCCCAGTCAAATTTCACCTGTCTTGAAGCAGAAAGACCAGCTTCTGGAAGACTGGCAAAACAATACAAATCCACAATGGAAATGAAAACGTGCGGGAAATGAAAACGTGCGTGAAAAGCTAAAGAGGTAGAAGATGCTCTTCTTCGGTGGTTTTCTCGAGTCAGGAGCAGACAGTTTCCTGTCAGTGGTCCACTGCTTATGGAGAACGCTAATCAGCTAGCTGAAAGTCTTGGACTGACTGAATTCAAAGCCACTGTTGGATGGTTGGAAAGATGGAAGGAAAGGAACAGCATAAAATTCAAGAAACAGCATGGTGAGAAACAAGACGCTGATGACTTTGGTGCTGAAAATTGGGTTGTTTCAGTTCTTCCTACCATCTTGAACAAGTTTGCACCTTGTGACATTTTCAATGCTGATGAAAATGGTCTCTACTGGCGAGCGATTCCAACATGCCGAAACTACTGGAGGTAAAACATCGAAGGACCGACTGACAATCCTCCTTTGCTGCAATATGGATGGGAGTGAGAAGTTGGAACCCCTCGTCATTGGAAAGAGCAAACAGCCCCGTTGCTTCAAGAAAGTTAAGTGACTTCCTGTGTCATATGAGGCTAACACAAATTCGTGGATGACTGGGGAAATTTGGAAGCAGTGGCTAAAGAAGTTAGACACTAGAATGCGGGCACAAAAGCGTCAGATTTTGTTGCTTTGTGATAACTGTGCTGCACACAGGGATGATGTCAGACTGTCTAACGTCAAGGTGGTCTTCCTGCCACCAAATACTACCTCTCTGATCCAACCTCTGGATCAGGGCATAATAGCCAATTTCAAACAACATTATCGGGCTCTTGTGCTATGTCATCTGATGAGCGTTATTATGGATGACCAGACTGGGAAGGATAAACGTGCTGTTGAACTGGCTCGTAATCTATCATTGTTGGATTCCCTACATATCAGCTTTATTAGTCCCAGATTTACTCCACACTTCAATCATCCAAATTTTTCAAACACTTCACAATTCTCCAGAATATTTATACAACTCTTGCCTCAGTAGTGAATAATTGTCCCACAATGATTTTTGGGCAATACTAACAGCACTCACTTCTTCATCGGCATAAATACTTTCGATATTAATGCATTCAACATTACTTATCTTTAATATTTTCGGACTGGGGCGTTATGCATAACATCTTTTGCCTTCCCCTTCTGCAGCTCTCGTCACTCGCTCGGAGAGTCCTGGCCTTCACATCATCGGTGTTTTTACCGGCTGACTCGGAGATTCAGTCCCTTCCTGTGCTTCATCGTCACGCCTGCAGTCCTTTCCATTCTCAGCTTTGCGGACCATCTCTCTCCCCCTACTTCTCTGTCTCTTCCTCTCCCTTCTTCCTCTGAGCCTTTCCCTATATTGATATTGTAATTGTTTCTTCAGTTCTTTGTAAGCAGCTTAGAGGCTGCTTTCAGTGGTATAAAGCGGGGTATAAATGTTCTGAATAAATAAATAAATAATATGTTTATCAGATGTCAAGCTTCTTTGGGTCACAACAGTTAAGTGCACGCTCTGGCAGATTGCACTGTGTGTGTGTGTGTGTGTATATATATGTGTGTGTGTGTATATATATATATATATATATAATATAAAGAAATCCCTGCCTAAATTGAGCCTTAGCTTTTTTCCTAGTGAGATGGGAGGTAAGTATCCCCAATGTTTCTGTAAGAAAGTTACCATGGAGGAGATGGAGGTGGTAGTTGTCATTACTGCCCAGGATAAGCAGCAGGCAGCATTGAAGGTGATGACACAGTATATTGGGAAATGATGCCCATGCAGGTGGTTGAGAACAGTTTAACAGCCTACTGCATCTCCATGCTCAGAATTACAAAGTGCCCACCAGGATAGAATCTAAGCTAACAAATTTCATGCACCCAAATACATCATGAGATCTTGAGGCACTTAGAATACTGACCTGCCCACTGAACCTCAGTTCTCAAATCTTTACAGTACCAAAACTTTTCATCCTTATTATCTTAAAGTCTTCCTGCCAGTACAGGTGTTGCTTTACTCTCCTCTTGATACATAGGAGTCTTCATGCCTCTATTTGTGCCCTTTACTTATCTTTTGCTGTCACAGGGTCTTCATGCGACTCTTGGTACCTTGGAGTGCAATTGCCCCTGTAGCAGATGTCTGCCAGCAATTTTGAAGCAAGTTAGATGAAAAAAGTAAGAGGCCTTTTTCCTAGGGCCATAGGCATTTACACGCATCAATTTGGAACTACCATCCGGCTACCGGATGTCCTGGGCGGTAATTCCATTTTTTACGTGCATCCGATATGCGAGGCAGAAAATCGGCAGTGTACACGCTGATGATTACCGCCCGGTTAAAGCGTGAGACCTTACCACTAAGTCAATGGGTGGCGGTAAGGTCTAAGGCCCAAAATGAATGCGCGCCAATTTTTATTTTGCTGCACATCCATTTTCGGCCAGAAAAAAGGCTTTTTTTTGCAGGTGCGCTGAAAAATGAACCCGCACACATCCAATACATGTGTCTACACCAGTGCAGGCCATTTTTCAGCACACCTTAGTAAAAGAACCCCTGAGTGTGCATACTTACTTGTCCAATGACTTCAATGATCCTAAGTGATACAAATAATTTGGACTCTGAAAATGACCTGAACATGGCCTGAACTGAATATGTTCACCCTGCATATCCCTACCTTTTACTCAAAAAGGCCCCATCCTTAGTTAATTGAGTGGCATATCGAGAAATAAGCCCACTTTTCTTATTTCTTGCTTTTAGACCTTGACAAATACTTTCACATACTTTTCCTGGATTTTCCCCTAACCAGTGTTTCACATAACCTCATTGAATAAAGCTATTCTGTTGCTCATCAATATTCTGTTCAGAATTGTTGTCTGTATCAAAGTGTTACGTACGGCTCAAAAATCAATGAATGCAGATCCCCGGTGCTTTCTCTTTTCTGAATGGTCACTGGGTATTAGTGGTAGAAAATTTGAAGACAATGAGTCTGTTTGTGAAAGTGAGTTGAACCAGTATATTAATGGAGATTAACAATCAGTTCCAATGTGTGAAGTTGAAAAACTGTATTTCCTGATCCACTAAACTAATAAGATGTAAAACGTGGCTGTGTTTCTATGGCTGCATTAAAATGAATGAGAGGGTTAGAATTTGAAACCTTCCCCACACTCCCCTCCGATCAGAAACACAACTCAGAAGATTTCCAAACATCCTGAAGTCACGGCAACCCCTGGAAGACTCCCAAACCACACAATGCTTTAGAAAACCTTAAACTACCCCCTAGGCATAAAAGCCCCCTAGAGGCCTCTGTCTTCCAAAGCGTCCCTAAAACCACAAGGTCTCAAAAAAGCAAGCATTTTGGCATTAATCTCACACTTGCAGTCCAGGTGCTTACATTTCCAATGTCTGCATATACTGTAAGGAATTCTTTTCAGAATAGATTCTACCACTCTGCTCAGCACTAATGTCAGGCTCACCAGTCTACTGAATAGTTCCCCAGATTACCCCTTGGTGCTCTTTTTATAAATTTCTATGTAACCCCAGTTTGGTATAAACATCTAGGCAGCTGCCCAGTGCATGCCCCAAATGGTGGGAGCTGGGTACACAAACAAATTTATTGATTGCTGGGACTGGAATAACCCAGGAGGCCAAATAAGCAGTTCAGACTTTTATCAAGTACCACTCAATAACTCAGTTGACTCTGGGTTTCTCATGTTATATGATCCAGAAGGACTTATTTTTGTTGATGCTTACTAAGTGCTATCCTTCATTTGCTATTCGTCTATTTACTTGATCTCTTTATTTTCAAAAATAAATAATATAATTTAAAAAAAAAACTTAGTTGACTCCCAATGTGCTGTTCCGAACCGTGAATTTTACTTAAGGATTCAAATTACTTTAATAGTAGATACCAGTGTTCATTAGTGGCAGCGGCAGAAAACAGCACTTGAAACTCTATCCAAAAATGTGCAAAGTCTATAATAACAGTTTACTCCTGCTGCCAGCAGTGTTCATTCCCCTACTCCAGAGATTTTCAACCCAGTCCTCGGGACACACTTACCCAGTCGGGGATTTCAGGATATCCTGAAAACTCCGACTAGCTGGGTGTGCCCCGAGGACTGGATTGAAAACATCTACCCGTCCCTACTCAACTATATCCTACCACTGAGGGTGATAGGATGAAAGATGGTTCTTATCCTTAAACCCACTGCAGGATTCAGACAGAATTAGCAAGATCACTTTTAAAGCTGATTATCACTTTGGGGGGGGGGGGTCTTTTACACAAAGGTGCGGTAGCGTTTTTAGCTAATGCTAAAGATTAGCGCTCACTTAATGCTAGAGGTGCCCATAGGAATATATGGGCATCTCTAGTGAGTGGTGTGCATTAAAAATGCTAGCACACCTTTGTAAAAGGAACCCTTAGTTTGCACAAAAAGATAGAAAAACTCTGAGCCCTTAGGTTGACTCATTGACTGGGTTCCTTTAAGCTGTCTTGGGAACCTTAGGACTTCTGTAGAGGTCACAACTGTGGATCAGGAACAAAAGGCTCTAGGATTGTAACTGTTACAATCCTGCAGTCTTTTGTTCCTGATCCACTAGATTAGTGCAGGAATGCAGAGGGCCTCCATAGGCCAGCAACTTTCTGGGTTCTGGTTACTCTGACTTTTATCTCACATCTTGTGCCTGCTAATATACTTTTCTAAGTGACATTGCAATCAGGTTCTATTTTCTGGAACCTATATTGATGAAGTTAGGTTTGAAGGTTCTCTCTTGCTGGTAGACGTTCAGAGACTGGGAGTTGGAAAATCTAAGACATGGTTTCAAGGTGGAGTCTCTGTTTTATAGTTAGAGGAAGACTGCTGGTTATACTGTACACTCCTTTTGTTTTACTATTTTCTTGTAACTTCTA